>NC_052057.2:68799928-68912428 GCF_903992535.2 Arvicola amphibius
TGTTGGTGTTTTAGCCTGTATGTATATCTGTGTGAGGGTGCTGTATCCTGGAGTCACAGATAGTTGTAAGCTGCCATATGGGTGCTGGGAATTGAATCCGGGTCCTCTAGAAGAGCAGTCAGTGCTCTTAACCACTGAGCCATCTCTCCAGCTCCAATTTAAAGTCTTTCCATAGCTTATTCTTATTCTTTCAGATAGTGACTTTGGACCACATCGTTAGAAAGCCGGCAGCTGCCTTCTTAAACCCACAATTCTGGGCTCCTCTTCTGAATCATGATAACATCATTGTTGCTGGGGTTTTAGGGCAAATGGCTGGGTTCTGCCAACAGCTCCAACCAAGTTTCAATACTCACCCCATTGCCCACTGAGCTGGTTAGAGAGACAAGTGAAGGGCAGAGAAAGAAGGTTTTATCAGTGTACATTGGGGAGAAGAAGCATAAAGGAGGCCAGTGACTCCAAACCCACTTTGAGTAAACTCATGTGAGCTTCTGCTTTGAACAGAAAAGGAACTGAGGCCCTAGAGGCCTGTAGCATGTATATTCAAGCAGGTGCTGGTCAAGATGTGGTCTGGTTGATTATTAGCTTTGTTCTGGTTCTACGAGTGGTTAGAAGGGGCTGTCATCACTGTCATTGCCTGAGATGATCAAGCTGGTCCCATAAGACAATTACTACTGCTATAGAGTATGGCTTTCCCACCAGAAACAATTGCTCAGTCTAGGAAAGTGTTCTGTCCCGTTTACCATTGCTTGGAATCCAGGGTGACTGCACATTTGGAAAAGACTCATCTTTGTACCTTCAGTCTTGAAGGGAATGTGTGGTGGTTTGAGAGAAAATGGCTCCCAAAGGAATTGGCACTATTAGGAGGTGTGGCCTTGTTGGAGTAGGTGTGGTCTTATTGGAGGAAGTGTGTCACCATGGAGACAGGCTTTGAGGTCTCATATATGCTCAAACCATGCCTGGTGAGACAGTACACTTCCTCTTGCCTGCAGATCAAGATGTAGAACTCTTAGCTCCTTCTTTAGCCTCAGGTCTGCCTACATGGTACCTTGCTTCCCACCATGATGATAATGTGCTGAACCTCTGAACTGTAAGCCACCCAATTAAATATTTTCCTTTCTACCAGCTGCTGATGTCCCAGTGTCTCTTCGCAGCAATAAAAACAGTAAGACAGTATGAGCTAGGCCAGGTAGATGGCCTCTCTTTAGTTGATCAATGTACCTCTTCAGACTCAAGCAGGAATCTGACCCAAAGTTAGGAGACGGACAGAATGAAGGCAGAAATGCTAGCTAGGCTTTCATTCCACTCTTAGCTCAAAAGCCTAAATGAAGAGACCACACTTTCAGTCAGCCTCAAAGGGGTGTCGTGGCTTCATTTGTGGTGGGCTGTGGGCTTGGATCTTCATGAGCTCTCAGGGAATTCTAACTCAGTGGTTTTCAAACTGGAGTCCCTAGACCTGTGCGAGATCCCAGTGCTTCAGGGGACATTTGCAAAACAGGAAGGAATAATACAGTGTGCTGTGTGGGAGTCTGTTGGGAGCAAAGCCTCACAAGGAGGTGGTAGTCAAAGCAATGTCTGAAGGGGCCTCCATACTGCTGAGGACCAGTGAGGTCAAGGCCCCTGAGGCTGGTGTGACTTGTGCAGACCAGAGTGGCTGACGAGAGGAAGGGAGAAATCTCATCAGCAGGGGTGTGGATGGGATGGGGTGTGGGGTAGGGGATTAAGGCCTCGGAGGAAAGGAGAGAGGCAGATGGAGCAGGGCTTCCAGGCCCTTAAAGGACTTTAGTTTTTCCTCAGAGCAAGAACAGTTTCTTGGTGTGTTTGAGCAGGTTGAACTATGGAAGCTATTCTGGGAATCTAGCCCTGTCTTCCTTTTGGACAAGATTCTTCCTTTTCTTCAAGGGTTTTAGTCCTCCCAAAGCTCCCGGAAAGCCCAGCTTCATCCTATGCACCATTATCCTCAATGCCTACCATGGTCAGGTGTTCATGGGAATTCAGTAATGCTGATAAGGGTAAGAACATTTGTCTTCTCTGAAAGGGCTCTGGCTTGAGCTGGTTAGAACTTAGGAAAAGTTCAAAGTTTTTTTTTTTCTAAAATAAAAACTAGAAAAAATTTCTATGAGTAACAATAAATGATGTATTGTCTCAAAAGAACAATCCACCATCAAAAACCCACTACTTCAGCAGAAAGTGGCAAGCTGTTCTTTTGCAATTATAGACAAATCTGAATAAAAGATGAGGATTATGTGGATGCAATTCTGAGGCATTTGGAAAGCAGAAACAGCTCTCCTGTTTCGGGTCTTCGGAGAGTTACACGCTTTTCTCTCCCCCTCTTCTCAGAACAGAGCTGACTTACGCTGTGTGGCAGCTTTTCCCTTCTGGAGCCCCAAGGCCTTCCTCATACCCTGTCAGAAGGACTGGTGCCTGTGAGAGGCCTTTGCACCCCGTCCTTGCCCCCCTGCTTGAGACCGGTGTAGAGGAAGCCAGTGCCCAAGTTCCTTTCAGTAGCTTTAAGGGCTGGGAACTCTGCTAATGGAGTGTTGCTAAAGCAGAGCAGCACAGACCGGGTAATAAAGAAACTCCATTTTGTTCATGAATCTGGATGCTGAGAAGTGTCACACCAAGATGCCTATCTAGTGAGGGCCTTCCAGCTGTGACTTCCATGGAGAGAAAGCCCCTAAGAGACAGAAGGAGCCACAATGTGCAGCTTCAACGCCTCTATAGAGGATGTTAATCCACTCAGTGTGGACCCCTCTTGACCTCAATACCTCCCATCAGGCCCCAACTCCCTAGCTGGCTGCATTGAGCATGGTGTTTGAGCTGCTTCCATTTGGGGCTGCTTTGACTGCTCGGCCTTAGTTTAGGCTTGTCCCACTAGCTCTTATAATTACTTTTAGCCTGTTTTTCTTCATCTACATTTGGCTTCAGGGTTTTTTGGGTTTTTTTCCAGTATGTATGTCCTACTTTCCTGCCTTCTTCACGTCTGGCTGGCTGGTGGCTGCCTGGCTGGCAGATCCCTGGCATCTTCCTCTCTTTCTCCCTTGTTCTCTTCTCTCTTGAATCTAGATTCCTCCTCCTGCTTATTCTCACTGCCTGGCAACCCTGCCTATCCCTCTCCTGCCATTCAGTTTTTTATTAGACCAATCAAGTGCTTTAGGCAGGAAAGGTGAAACAGAAACACATCTTTACATAGGTAAACAAATATTCTATTCCACAAAAGTGAGATTTCTGGAAAGTATAGTAATCCTATGAATAACTTATTGTTCTTCACAGTTTGTTTTCCCACCAGCAAAACATAACAATTCTTCTATTTTGGTATCCTTACCAATATATATCTTCTTTGTAAAATAATAAGGCTGTGAAGTAATATTTCACTGTGATTTCCATCCTATTTCTCTCCTGACTAGTTATGGCGGTCACTTTCTCATGGGTCCGTTAGTCACGTCTGTGTATTCCCTGAAGACATGTCTGTTGAGATTTTTTTGTCTGCCCTGTAAGGATTAAACTCAAGGCCTTGCCCATGCACATTTGCTCTTTTCTGCTGGCTGTCCCTTCAGCCCTCACCTCCTAGTTTCCAACTGAGTTGTTGGATTTTGTTGTTGAATTCTAGGAGTTTATTTATATTCTGGATTCTAATCCTTTATCATCTTTGAAATGCTGTCTTTATATGGTCTGCAAATATTTTATCCCTCACTGATGAGTGGCTTTTTGAAAACTGTTAATAGTATCCTTTGATAGACAAATTTATTTTTATTTTGGTGTAGTAGAAGTTTTCCCATTGTCTGAGCATTTGATGTATCTATCCCCATTTTTCATAAGGACAAAGCATAGCAGGGAGAGAAGTAGCTTGTGTATGCTCACACTGTGTTGAGGCTGAGATGTAACCAACAGCAGAAACACTGTGGCTGTAGACCCCTGGCTGGTAAGGCATCCCCTCTCCTAGTCGCCTCTCTATTTCTTAGAGTGGGACGGTGCTTGGCACAAGTAAGCACTGACTAAGTACTGAGTTAGTATATGGAGGTGCTCAGTGACGATCCCCAGCCGTCTTCACTTTACCTGAGTCAGTTTTAACACAGTGCTGCCTGTTGCTCATCTGTGAAAGCAGAGAAGTTGCAACACTCCCAGTAGAGACAGCAGGGGAAACAGTTGACTGTTGGTTATCAACCCGGTCTCTGGCAAGACAGTGCAGCGATGATGCTGACAACCTGAAGTATGGCCCAAACCCAGATATTTACTGATTGGGAGGACAAGGACTCAGGTAGTAAAAGGAGGTTTATTAGAAAAATAAACACATAAAGCCAGATGAGGTTGACATCATTGCCAGGGGAATAGAGTGCAGAGAGAGATTACGGGGGATGAGGACAATGAAATATGAACTGGATTGAAAGGAGAGGTAGGGGAGGCATGCTTTATGTGAGGAGAGACGAGCCTTAGTGCTGCTGAATGGCAGATGAGTTCAGGGCCTCGGCAATGTTCATCTAGCAGTGAGGATGAAGAAGAAAATTCAGAGCTGGGAGGAGTAGTGCAGGGGTAGCTCTAATGCTCAAGAGACTGAAACAGAAGGATTCTAAGTTTGAGGTCATCCTGCATTGCACAGTGAGTTAGCAGCCAACCTGGCCTATATGTCAAAACACTATCTCAAAAGGGAGGGAATGAAGAGGAGGAGAGGGAAGAGGAAAGGGGGGGAGGAGGGGGAGGAATACAGGGAGAAGGAGGGGGAAGAGGAAATGGAGGACGAGAAGGAGGAGGAGGGGGAGAGGAGGAGAGGGAGGGGGAGGGGAAGAGGAGAGGGGAGAGGAGATGGAGGAGGAGATGAGAGAGAGGAAGAGGGGGGAAGAGGAGAGGGAGGAAGAGAGGAAGACAGGAGCGAGGAGATGGAAAAGGTAGGGGGGGAAGAGGAGCAGGGGGAGGGGATGGAGGAGGAGGGGGAAGAGGAGAGGGAGGAGGCGATTGAAGGGGAGGAGAGAAAGGGAGAGGGAGGAAAGACAGGGAAGAAGAGAGGGAGGAGGGAAAAAGAGGAAGAAGAAGAAAGCAGTTGTTTCAGGGCTAAACGCAATCTACCTATGACCTTTCAATGCTAAAACATGATTTTGAAAAAGAAATGTCAGAATATTAGCAAAAATTTATCAGCATTAACTGTCAAAAGGCTCTCATAGCAGGTTCCTGAGCTCCTTTCCTCACTTTTTAATGATCCATTTATTTTTCAGGCAATTCTTGCAGGAATTTGAAAGTTTAAGCAGAGGTACAGAGAGAACTAACAGGAAATGTCTCATCTTTCCAAGTGTATTGTTGAGAGGGCCAGATTCATTTGTTTGTGAGTGGGAAATGGGAAGTTAGATCACAGAATGTGAAATTTAAACTATTTTTTTTTTTAAAGAAAGGGGGAGTGGGGCAGAGGAAAACACACAGGAAAGCCACTTTGAACTCCTCAGACTGTGCTAACTCGGTGGTGCAGCTCGGGAGAAAAGCCACCAAGGAGAGAATATGTTTACTGTCTGAGGACTTTGCTCTCTTGCCAGGGTCTGTGGTAAACAGCTGGTGTCCGCCTGGCCAGGGCAGGGTGTTCAGGGGCTCTCTGTGGATCTGCTGCAATTACAAGCCGCACAGAGAGCCAGCAATGGATGCCAATGCTCTAGTGGTCACCATGCCTCAGAATAAAGAATCAGAACATTAACTTACTCATTCTTTGACAGTTTATTAAAAGAAGTTACAAAAGCAACTCGATTGAATTTTAAAAATGATATTTCATTCTTGTGGTTTAAACTGTGGGTCAAATACCTCCAAGCTTGCTGGGGCCTGCTGGCTAGGATCTGGCCCTTGTCTCGAAATTGCTCTGCTGACAGCCCAGGAAAAGACCCTCTCCATCCTTCACTGTTGCTATAGTGGCCTTTCGGCATGCTTCTGCTGGGCCAGGTGTTGTCCCGTTATCACCATGACAACAGTATACAGCAAGACTCCAAGGGGCTTGGGATTGACAGGCCAGAGGTAGGACCAGGATTCCTGTCTCTAGCCCATGGTTAGCTGATCCATCGTCTTCATCAGAAAGGGGGGAGGAGAGGAGAGAGGAAGGAAGAGAGAGAGGGAGGATAGAGAAGAGGAAGGGGAGGGAGAGAGAGACAGATAGAGACAGAGAGAAAGAGAGAGAACAGAGAGAGAGAGACAGACAGACAGACAGAGATGGAGACGGGAAAAGAGAGAGAGAGGAGAGACGAGAGAGAGAGAGAGAGAGAGAGAGAGAGAAGAGAGAGAGAGAGAGGAGAATATTATTGTGGATTGGGCTTCTTTGGAAGATCTGGGCTCGAGGCCAGACAAACAGATGAAATTCTTGAGCTTTGTTATGACCACTGGGCCAAACACGGGACACTTAGCTGAATGCAAGAATACAGAATAAAGTGAGCCAGGGCAGTTACAAGGTTCAGATTTCTGTCCGCTTGCAAAGGAAAAAAAAAAAAACAAGCCCCAATTGTGCCTGCTGCATGCCCAGGGGTGAAGGGAGATTTTCTCCAGGTTAATAGCTCATTTCCTCCTCTATTCCAGGTTTTCAGCAGTTCTGGGTCCGCCTCTAAAATACTCATATCCCCATACCCACTTCTTGGAGATAAATTCTCAGGGCTTTCTTTTGCACACTGTTGAGACTAAGTGAGCCAGCCCTTCACCCACGCTCGTCTGTCACACCTGGCTTCTTCACCAACCCTCTGTCGGTGTGTTCCAGGGCTGTGAAAACACACAGGCTGCTTGCTTGTCTGAGCCTGGGGTCTCACTACACAGCCCATGCTGTCTTCAAATCCTGGCAGCCTCTCCTTTCAGATGCTTGGGTTCTTAGATTAGTATGGGCTGACATTTACAGTTTTTAAGTACTTTCAAGAGTAGAGTCAGGTGTGAAGTCAATGTGTTGTGTAGCCATCCTACCATTTTCGAATATTTCTATTGTCCCAAACAGAAGCTCCTCCATATTAAATAATAATTCTTTAATTCTCCCTCCCCCCCACCACAGTGGTCTCCTCCATCCTCCTTCCTGTCTGTATGGACTTTGCTCATTTGGATATCAACAGATATTTTTATATTAATAACTATTATAAACAATGCAGGCACATATACATGTATGTATCACACACACACAACACACACATACACACACACAACACACAATGCACATCCACCTAGAGAAACTTTACAAAAAAATGAGCTTACTCAACATAGGCCTTTAAGATTAGATTTTAATTTGGGGAATTTAACAGAAGAAAAAGTTATTATAGCATTGGCAGGCTATTGCCAAGTGATTCTTTGCAGTAAAATTATTAGCCGTGGGATACTTCCTCTCTGTTGTGAAGCAATGAAGATGTCTGACTCCTTCCTTTGCTGCTGACGGTTTTTTTAACTTGTTCACAGAGATGAATCAGGAAAGTGAGGGTATAGGATGTTTGAGCCACTCAGCCCAGGAGGCCTGCTGCTACCCAGCACCAGGACCGCCTCCTCAGAGGTCATTTCCAAAATCATTGCATGCTCCTGAGGCCAAGAGGCCATGCGGGATGGTAACATCACCATCTTGCTCACAGTAAGTTCCTTCATCCTTGTTATCAACTGTGATCGGTGTTACTGACCAGAGAACCTTACATTTTTACTATATAAGAAAAGGCTCAGCAAAGATGCATGGCCCAAAGCCCCAAAGCTGTAGGACACAGAGTTCAGGCAGGCTGCATGCTGAGCTCACAGAACCCATCAAGATGAGTAGCCGTTAAACTCCCCCAACCCCTGCCGAAATCAACAGGGGGTTTCCTTAGCAGGCTTTACTGGGTGAGAGGGGGTGGTATGAGACGGGGAGAACCACTACAACAGTGGACAGAGATGGCAAAGAGGAGGCTAGGGGTGACTTAGATGGTAGAGTCCTTGCCTAGCATGCGTGAGGTCTAGAATTAATTCCCCAGCGCTTCATGAAACAGGCATGGTAGCGGACATCTGTAATCCTAGGTCCTAGAACTCAAGAGGAGGAACTGGGAGGATGGAAGTTCATCCTAAGCTACCTAGTGAGCGTGAGACCAGCCTGGGCTATATGAGACAGAATCTTTAAAAGTGGAGGATGGAAACTCTGGGTCCATTAGAATTTTTAAACTATATTTAATCATGTATGTTATCTGTGTGCAGGTATGTGCATGTGAGTCAAGGTGCCCATGGAGAGACTAGACGAGGGCTTCTTGCAGTTACAGGCACCTGATGTGGGTGCTGGGAACTGAACTCGGGTCTTTGCGAGAATGTAACTGCTGAGCCATCTCTCCTGCCCCAAACTCTGGGCTCTTAACCTCTGATGTGTTAAATTCATGATGTGCAATTCTTCTGCCTCCAGCCTTACACTTCACTAACAACTCTATCAAGAAATGCCAGCTGAGACCACAAGGGCAGAATGTTTACTGGCTGGGAGTCCCCTTAGGACTGGACCAAGCTAAGAGCTAGTAGGGTCACATAGCTGCACGGATGCCAACTAAAGGGGACCATTGCAGGATAAAGAGGCCTCCTGATGTGCAAGGAGAGAGGCCGCTTGTTTGTCCCGGCTGCCCAGAACGCAAAGAATCATACAGAAACTGTATTAATTAACGTTCACTAAGCCCCACTAGGGTCTAGCTACTTATTGACCTAACTCTTACATCTTAATTTAACCCATTTCTATTAAAATGTATATCACCATGAGGTTGTGGCCTACCAGCCAAGTTTCAGCCAGTAAATCTAATCTCCAACAGTGGATCCATGGCATCTGCATGACTACTCCGCCTTCCTCCTCCCATGCTATAGGCCAAGCCAGTTCTTATTCATTACACAATAAAAGCAACACATAGACAGAGGACCTCCCACACCACCCTGATCCATCCCCTGGCTTTTCCTGTGTAGTACTCTTAAAATAGCCACCTTTCGGCTCTCATGCGCTGAGATCACAGAGGTCACTAGTTGGCCATTCATGGGCTTTAGACTGTAAAACTGACGTGTCTAACGTATGAGTTATGATAACAGTTATCTAGGGTTTCTTTGCAGAAACTCCAATGTGCACAAAATTGACTCTTCCTGATGATGGCTATAGGTAGATAAAAGGCTTGGCATCTCTGTCTTTACATCATCTCCCTTCCCACTCAGTCTCGACCTTTGAGTCAGACTCTGCTCAGCTTTGTACATGGACATGTTTGAGAGCTGTGTTGTCCAAGACAATGGTAGGGGTAACTTGGCTTATAGCCTAGAGTGAATATGTGTGTTTTTTTCCTACTCCACCCTTGTGTTTCTCAGCAGCCCAACACATACAGTCCCTCCAGTCCCATCAGAAGGCCAAGGTATTCATGTGGGATGATAATGCCTGGATGGATGGAGCTGACTGCCCTTAGCCCATCAAGTACAAGGCTAGGATATTTGAACACAGGTTTTGTGCCCATGACTGATGGGGCAATTGCCAGACTTTAGCCCATCACCCAGACAGAACCATAGGCTTGCTGCTTTTCTTGCCCAGATGATCAGAAGCTTGGGCTACCTCTGGCCATCATTGGTACCTTTTGCTTTAAGGCAGCTGGCTCAAGTTGAGATCCCAATGAAAGAATCTTGCCTTGGCTTGGTTTCATTTCCACTGTCTCTATGCTACAAACTTGGAGCTCTCTGGTATCCTTGGGATCCCGCCAGCCCCATGTGCTGACATGGTGCGTTCCCACGGTGATTTCACTTGCTCATCTCCATCTCGGTCCTATCCGGCACGAGCGCCATAGCAACCTCCTCCAGGGACACCAACTCTACATCAGCTTTGGCCTCTCCTTCTATAGAACCATCTCTTTCTGATCTCTCTTCCTGAAACAGTTGTCACTTGGAAAATTTAACTAAACACAAAAGATTCCCTTTTAAATGAAAATTTCTTGCTGGGTGACACATAGATTAAAACCATGGCCCAGCCACAAATGTCCACAAACTGGAGGTCTTAGATCAAGCTTACATCCATGTGTGGGTTGGGGACACGTGTAAGAAAGGCACTATTGATAAACAGCATAGCGTTCTTACACAAACTGTCTCTTGCGCAGTACAATGCTACATGCTATCACTGAAACGCTGGAGATACAGTACATAGCTGTACTCTTCACAGTTCTGGACACCACACATCCAAAAATCAAAGATGCCAGATGGGCCTCAATACCCTATGAAGGCTCTAAGGAAGAGCCCGTCCCTGTCTGTCCCAACTCTTGGTGGCTTGTGATTTCCACATCCCTTAGTTTGTTTGCTGTGTTAGTCTACTCTCTGCCGCTCTCTCCCCACCGTGTCTCTCCTATAAGGACATTTGTCATTTGGTTTAGGGTCCTGTCTAACTCATCAAAATCTTACCTCCAGATGATCTTTGTTTTGTTATTGAGACAGGATCTCACTACATAGCCCTGTTGTCCTGGAACTCACTCTGTAGACCGGGCTAACCTTGAACTCACGGAGATCTGTTTGCCTCTGCCTTCTGCCTCTGGGATTAAAGGCGTGCATCACCACACCCAGCTTCTCACCTTTAGAATTTAATTACCTTTAACAAATACCCTTCTTTCTTCCAAGTAGCGTTCTAGTCCCACATTCTGAGTGGATGGATATAGCTTCATGGGAAGTGGCCACATTGTCACACCCATCAACAGTGAACAAAAAAAACCACTGGACATAAACGTCAGTTCCATCACAGGAGATAAATTCCACCTCCCAGAGCCATGGCAACTACATTTTGTCATTTCAATACGAAATTCTATGGCTTAGAAATAGGCACCTACAATTTGTGGATACAAAAAGGAAGAAAGGAAGAAATTGACAAAGCAAAGCTCAAAGCCTGTGAAGCTGTGCCACGGCCCATGTAGAGCATCTCCTGTTGGCCATACACACCCTACAGAGGTCCATGTAGAGCATCCTCCTGTTGGTCATACACACACCCTGCAGAGGTCCATGTAGAGCATCCTCCTGTTGACCATACACACACTCTGCAGAGGCTCCATGTAGAGCATCTCCTGTTGGTCATACACACACCCTGCAGAGGTCCATGTAGAGCATCCTCCTGTTGACCATACACACCCTACAGAGGTCCATGTAGAGCATCCTCCTGTTGGCCATACACACACCCTACAGAGGTCCATGTAGAGCATCCTCCTGTGGTATACACACACCCTGCAGAGGTCCATGTAGAGCATCCTCCTGTTGGCCATACACACCCTGCAGAGGTCCATGTAGAGCATCCTCCTGTGGGTCATACACAACACCATGCAGAGGTCCATGCTAGAGCAATCCTCCTGTTGCCATACACACCCTGCAGAGGTCCATGTCGAGCATCCTCCTGTTGGTCAGTACACACACACCCTGCAGAGGTCCATGTAGAGCATCCTCCTGTTGGTCATACACCACACCCTGCAGAGGTCCTGTAGAGCATCCTCCTGTTTGGGCCCATACACACACCCTACAGAGGAGACTGTGATTTAAACAGTTCCCGAGGATATAGGATATATGATGGCGATTGAAAACCGCTGACACACTTTGTGTTAGGGATAGAAAACCTAGTCCAGAACATACATTCAACACTGAGAACTCTTTACTGACTTCAGCCCGTGCCCTGTGGGTGTGGTGCTGGGGAAGCCCGGGTCCTCCCACCTCAAAGGAAGCAGGCACTAATGGGTAGGTTGGGTAGATCTTGGCTCCACGCTAGCCAAGAGACCTTAACCACTGTTCTCTATCAAAAACATCTTTCTCTGTCCTCTCTCTTCTCAATCTACCCCCCACAAAAAGTCAAGAAGTTTGAGATGGATGCTTTGGGGGGGAGTCCACAGATGGTCCCTAAAAGTGAGACTTGTTTCTCATCAGTTGGACTCACAGTCACTCCTTCGTTGACTCCCACCTCACTGTGCCCTGACCTCAGGGTCTCCTCTGAAATCCCTAAAGCTTTACTACTAACCTCCTTTGTCAGTCCTTTCGGATACTGGAAGGCATGCCAATTTCTTGACTCTCTTTATCCCCACCTGTATGACATAATTGTTGACTGGCACTGGAAGCCTCTGGTTTTCCAGGAATGTCCCCAGGCCAGCAGTAAAGACACTCTGTTTCACAGAATTATATATTTTAAAATAGTTGTCTTCCTTTAATGTTTAACTATCCTCAGAACTGGTTGTAGGAGCTCCTAACTTTGATCCTTTAAAAAGACTCATTATTAGTTGTATTATTTAGCCTAAAAGAAAAGAAAAGCAGCACATCCAGGGATTATCTGGCCATTTTTGTGACTAATGCTGTCATCAGAGAATCTGTAATAGGAACTATCAGGCGTGAATTCCCCAGGCTCCTTCCCTAGAAAGTGACTCTCCAACAGCCTGCTTACTGTCAAGTGCATGACTCAATGGTGAACACTTTCTGCCACTACTCTGCCCCTGCTTCACAACTCACACAGGGCCATCTGAGCCCGGCACTATGCACCTGCTTTGTAAAGAGCCGACTCCTCTGACCGGCCTATGGAGAGAATGTTATCATCATCTCCATTTTTAAAGCAAGAAAACTAGGATCCTGGGAAGTTCAATAACGCACCCAAGGTCATAGACTTGGACCTTGGATGGACTCAGTTTGTGCACCTGACTAGTACTGTGTCATGGCCATGGCCGCAAGGCCACACTACCTCCTTTGGGAAGAAACAGAGTCTACTGTAGTGAAGCACACCTGGGATGTCTCAGTGTGCAAAGGAAGCCCGTTCAGTGTGATGAGACTTCCAAAAACAACACGTTAGTTAGGATCTCTATCACTGTGATGAAAGACGGTGACCGAAAAGCAAGGAAGGGAAGGATTTAGTCGGCTTACACTTCCACATCACTCTTCCTCATCAAAGGAAGTCAGGGCAGGAGCCTGGAGGCAGGAGCTGATGCAGAGGTCATGGAGGGGTGCTGCTTACTGACTTGCTCCTAATGGCTTGCTTGGCCTGTTTTCTTATAGAATCCATGGGTGGCACCACTCACAATGGGCTGGGCCCTCCACCATTAATCACTAATAAAGAAAATGATTTTTTTTCTTTTTCTTTTAAGACTTAAAAGATTGGAATTTTTTGTTTATTTTTTAAATTTATTGATTTTTATTGAGCTCTACATTTTTCTCTGCTTCCTTTCCTTCCTCTCCCCTCCCCTTCAGCCCTTTCCCAAGGTCCCCAGACTCCCAATTTACTAAGGAGATCTTATATTTTTCTACTTCCCATGTAGATTAGATCCGTGTATGTCTCTCTTGGGGACCTCATTGTTGTCTGGGTTCTCTGGGATTGTGATTTGTAGGCTGGTTTTCTTTGCTTTATGTTTAAAAACCACTTATTAGTGAGTACATGTGATAATTGTCTTTCTGTGTCTGGGTTACCTCACTCAAAATGATGTTTTCTAGCTCCATCCATTTGCCTGCAAAATTCAAGATGTCATTTTTTTTTCTGCTGTGTAGTACTCCATTGTGTAAATGTACCTCATTTTCCTTATCCATTCTTTAGTTGAGGGGCATTTAGGTTGTTTCTAGGTTCTGGCTATGACAAACAATGCTGCTATGAGCATAGTTGAGTACATATCCTTGTGGCATGATTGAGCATCCTTTGGGTATATCCCCAAAAGTGATATTACTGGGTCTTGAGGAAGGTTGTTTCCTAATTTTATAAGAAATTGTCACATTGACATCCAAAAGGGAATGTACCAGCTTGCACTCCCACCAGCAATGCAGAAGTGTTCCCTTTCCCCCACAACCTCTCCAGCATAAGTTGTTATCAGTGTTTTTTTTTTTTATCTTGGCCATTCTTACAGGTGTAAGATGGAATCTCACAGTTGTTTTGATTTGCATTTCTCTGATGACTAAGGATGTTGAGCATTTCCTTCAGTGTCTTTACAGCCATTTTCTTAATTGAGGTTCCCGCCTCTGAAACGACTTTAGCTCATGTCAAGTTGACATAAAAACACCCAGCACAAGTAAGTATGAGGGGAACTGTCTCTAGGTCTATTTTACATGTGGAGGAAGTGGGGGAAAGAGAGGCAGAGGCAGCTCCTCTGTTCCTGAGTCCTAGGCTCTTTCTCCCACTCCTAGCTAATTCCCAAGAACATACCTTCCTCCCAAAGCTGACATGACACCTCTGGATCTGTCCTGCTTCTGTTGAGAAAACTCATACCCTGGAAACATCTGTGGCACTTGCTGGCCTCCTTGTCTGTAGTCTGTCTGCAGCTCTGTCTCTCTTACGCCCAACTCTGCAGGGCTGTCTTCCTTCACTACAGCTTGAGGTTATTCCCAGGTCTGATCCACTTCTTCCCAGTAAGTTTTCTCCAGCTAAATGCAAATTTGTTGCCTGGCAGACAGAGGACTCCGCTTGTTTTCATCTTAGAGAGCAGGGTTGGGCATGGTGAGACCTCCTAGGATGAAATGATGCAAGGGTGGAAGGCCGTGGAGGGCAGTGGTCCTAGGGCCTTGGAGGGCAGTGGTCCTAGGGCCATGGAGGGCAGTGGTGGTAGGAACGTGGAGGGCAATGGTCGTAGGAACGTGGAGGGCAATGGTCGTAGGAACGTGGAGGGCAATGGTCGTAGGGACGTGGAGGGCAGTGGTCATAGGGTCATGGATGGCAGTGGTACTAGGGTCATGGATGGCAGTGGTACTAGGGTCATGGATGGCAGTGGTCCTAGAGACGTGGAGGGCAGTGGTCATAGGGTCATGGATGGCAGTGGTACTAGGGTCATGGATGGCAGTGGTACTAGGGTCATGGATGGCAGTGGTACTAGGGTCATGGATGGCAGTGGTCCTAGAGACGTGGAGGGCAGTGGTCATAGGGTCATGGATGGCAGTGGTACTAGGGTCATGGATGGCAGTGGTACTAGGGTCATGGATGGCAGTGGTCCTAGAGACGTGGAGGGCAGTGGTACTAGGGTCATGGATGGCAGTGGTACTAGGGTCATGGATGGCAGTGGTACTAGGGTCATGGATGGCAGTGGTACTAGGGACATGGAGGGCAGTGGTCCTAGGGACGTGGAGGGCAGTGGTCCTAGGGACGTGGAGGGCAGTGGTCCTAGGGATGTCCAGTGCAGCACCAGGAGGTGAGAAGAGAGGGCAAGCTGGTCCTGAAGAGGGATGAGGATGGGACCATAGGCCGCCTAACTCTTGGAAGCTGTGAACCTGATCTCCTACCCCGCTCAGATGACAAAGGCTCATCACTGCTGAAGTCCAAGGCTGTGTCTTCTCGGTCCCCAGAAGGGCAGGCAAGTATATCTCTCCCAAGAGTACTCAGCTGCCTGCTCATCTTCTCCTATTCATTTCAGGCCGGGCTTTCTCTCACAGAACAGCAAATGGAGAGGGGGCAGCATCTCTCGCCCACCTCCCAGTCAAGTTCACCAAAGAATCTGCTTTGCTCTTCTCTCGAGGCAAGCTCTCTCCCAGATCTTCTCTGGGCATCAAAACGCCGATGTAAATACAGTGCTTAATAATGGATCCCACACAATACACGTTTCTGTGGCTTATAGGTTCCATTTAAATACATTGGATAGCTCCCTGTCAATTCCAGGAGATAGCTCACAGTTTAAAGACAGCTGCATTGTATCATATACCACAAACACAGTGTCTCAATAGCCGGAGGTTGCCTCCCTCCTGAATAGGATAGTTGTCTTCATATTTTTTTTTCTTTTGAGCATTGCTGCCAGCAGCATGTGAGTGCCTGTATCTTACATGGGTGGAACTGTATTGTAGAGATCTCACTGAGGGCAGTGTTTTACTCCCTTGGTCCATGCTTAGGAAGGGAGAGAGGAGGACCACATCCCTCCCTGACTGAGCCTTGGAAGCTCGGCTCCAGGCTGCCCTCCTGACTGTGGCCAGTGAATCATCTCACTGCAGGTCTGAGCCAACATCAGGGAGATCCACCAAGAGTGTGAATCTTGACCCCACAGAAACCGCCCAGGTGGCCTCTGGCCTCCCATTTTGGGGAACGGGAGGCTCTCCTGCATCATTTTCTGGAATGTCAGAGGAAATCCCCAGAGAAGGTGGACTCCCTGCCTCCCAGAAGGCACTCCCACGGAGATAACCAACCGGATGAGTGCCTTCCTCGTCACCCTCTCCGCTCACAGTTCTCAATGTTCTCAATGGCCTCTGCCAAAAAAAAAAAAAAAAAAAAAAAAACCGTTCTTTCAGCCCACTGCTGCTTCCTCCAGACACAGCACTTCCTAGAAAACCCTTACTCCATTTACTGTCTCCTCTCAGGGTGGCTAACCATTTTCCCATAAGCGCTTGCAGCCTGGAAGCAGGTTTTTGGCAAATCTCACCAAGTGTCCACGTGAAGGAATGCTGTGTATCTCACATTCTTGATGTTTAATATTCCAGAGAAAAGGAAGCTAAGAGCCTATTTCTTTGTTCATGATATAAGGAAGCATTCAGTAGTTCTCGGCAAAACCCAAAGGTGTTTTACTAACATTCTCTTTCCCTATCCAGAAAGTCCTGGCACTGTGTAGGTATGAAAAAGAGTAAGACCATTTGCCCATTGCGCAACGGACTGTACAAATTTCCCAGGCCTGTCATCGGTCTTTGGATTTTGTCGGATAGTCTGTGAAACACTCATACGCCTAATTTCTTACACTAGTTAACGGCATTTTTAGCTGCTGTGGTTTCATCCTCATTAATGTAATGGATTTGGCATGCTAATTGTATCTTCAATGCGTATCAAAATTTAAATCGTTGCTTATCACCTAAAGTGCTCTGGAGCCCAGAACGGTGGCACACTGCCAAGCACAGCACCGCATGAGGTCCCAGCCTCCTACCTTCTGTAGGGGTGCTGTCTAGAGCTAACAGGAGCTGAAGCTAACAGGCTAAGAGAGCCTGCCATTTGCCTGTGCGGTCTATACACCACAGGTCCAGAAACTGGGCATTGAGAAGGATGGGGAAACTGACTCTCTTTCGTTTGAAAAACAGAGCAGCCGAATGGAAAACACATGGATGTAGATACAGATCTGAGTAACCTTGTGAGTGACAATAGGCTTCTTGTTTGAAAGGGGAGCATATTTCTAAGGAAATCTGAGAGCCAGTTTCTAAATTGGAATGAAGATTAAATGAGATAAAATATACAAGATGTCTAGCTGAGAAAGCTAGTGCAGACCCCAGTAAGGCCAGTGTGGCCTTCAAGGGAACCTGCTCATGTGACAATAACCTGATTTCAGGCCTAGCTCACGTTTTCCTGGACGACCCTGAGAATGAAACAGAAACTCAATATCAAGAGGCTTCCGTGATGGGAGAGTCAAGGTCTCTAAGAAGTGGAGCCCTGTTGTGGAGTCCCCTGAGGTCATCCTGAGAGGAGCAGGAGGAAGTAGCAGGTAGTTTTCCCTGCTGTTCTGGGCTTCTGCCTTTCACAGTGGGACCAGCAGCAATGTAGAGGGTAGAAACTAAGTTGAACTTTCAGGCATGTCTCCTGACAAAGGAAAGTCACCACGGTAAATTGTTTAGAATGGGCAAAGGTGGCACGGGGCCATGGTGAAGGGGCGGGCCCTAGGTTGCTACACGGGCCAGAAGCCTGCCTCCACTTCACACCTGTATTGTGCAAAGCAGTGTTTATTAAGGGCCTGGGCCAAGTATGTGGCTGGGCAGTGAGAGGAGAGCCAGGCATCCGGCATGGCTAGAGTGGATTCCAGGAGGGCCTGGTGCATCTTGGGCCTGCATTCCCTCCTACCCCGAAGCGCTACTTTTGGAGGAAGTAGTATGCAGCCTTAAAAGCTAGTCCTCTTAGCTGAGAAGACATCTTCGTGTCTTTGCGTGAAGGACATGTGTCACCTGAACTTCTGTTCTGCCCGGTTGACATCAGCCATGTCACAAAGCTGACGTCTATTTCTCTGTGTCAGAAACAGAAGCTGTGGTGAACAGTTTTAATACCACTAAAGCAACATTCATCCACATTCTTGTTCCTAAAGGAAAAGAAAACCTTACGTTTACAGATACCTTGGCCCCAATTCAGAGATTTACTGGATTGGGGTGGGGGGAACAGTCCTCTGCCTACAGTCTGGGGTGAACGAATAAAGGTCATATCTGACCCAGGTCAGGGCTGGGCTCTGCCTCTTGACAGCCATGTAATCATGACCCACTGGCTTAACCAGCAGAGATCCCAAAGTCTTCAGCTACACAGTAGAGATAGCAGCATCTAGCTGCAGAAGCACTGCAAAGATCAAACAAAAGCCATGGCCAAGCCTCCCTAAGCCCACAGTAGGAGCTGGCTGACACTCCATGTTTTAGACCTTGTACCAGGGTCACCAGGCCTCTTGGACCCTAAAATCCGCATCTCTTCTCTCATTGTCTCTGGAACTAGAGGTCGCAGCGAGACACTCTTGGCCAGTTCTAAAGTTCTAAGTGGCCCTTCTGGACTCATGACCACACTTAGGCTTCGCAAGCCTCACCTGCCTTTGTAACAGCTCCCGCATGGTGTGGGGTCTAGCCCTCCCCAGCTGACGCCGCACAGAGGAGGACGGTGTTGGGCCACAAGGAGGCCTGTTCCAGTTGACTTCCTGCAGGGAGATCTCATCCCCGTGGTCGGGCCTCCCTCGGAAGATGCGCTCAGATGTGCCGCTGAGAAAACAGCTCACTTCCTGCGGAGACTTCAAAAGCCCACGCCCGCTCTACCGCTGCACATTTTTGCAGCTGAAGGAGAAACTGCTGGAACTAGGAGTTTCCCTGATGTCATCGTCGGAGGCCAACTGTGTTCTCTGGGAGACACCAGGGAGTTGGCTCAGGAAGGGCTGGGTGGGAATCAATGTTGCTTTGCTCAAAGGTGCCGGGTTAGTCCCAAAGGGAGTTGAAGCGGGACTCAGAGTTGGCTGAACTTTCACCTGCCCCTGAAGGGTCATAACAGTTCTGATTAAGAGCTGGGAGTGGGAGAGGGAGGCAGGTAGACTGTGAAAGATCCTTTGAGATATTCTAGCCACTATTAGCCTGTCCTCTCCCCAACTCCTCCACACCCTGTCTTAATCCAATGGACTCCACTCGCTCCTCCTAACTCCCTTTCTTCAGCCGGTTCTCAGAGGTGCCTAGAGGATCTGGGGTGTAGGTCAGTGGCAGAGCACTTGCCTAGTGTGTTCAGGGCTCTGAGTTTGATTCTCAGCACTGCAACCACCAAAGATTCAGTGGGCCTGATGGCTCAGCAGGTACTGCACTTAGTGCACAATCCTGACAAGCTGGACGTGATCCTGGGACTCCAAGTGATGGGAGTCATCTGTGGCATGCCTCTTCCCCTCCCTACACACATAATACGACTATACCCATGGGGGAAATTTTAGATGTTGTTTATTGTTATGGGTTGTTGGGACAACAACATATTTCTCTGAAAACTGACAAGAAAGAATAAATATGCTTCTCACCATTCTAAAGGGCGAAGTATATTTCAGAGCAACCAAAGAGTGATGGTGGGCTTCATCTTTAAATAAAAGGCCCACACTGGGCATGGAAGCACACACCTGCAATGGGTAGAATTCTGGAGGCTTAGCTGGGAAGATTTCAAGTTCAAGACCAGTCTAGACAACAGAGTGAAGCCCTGTCTAAGAAACATAAATGTTCTCTAACAAATGCAGAAGGGCCAAAGAATTAGAAAACTATGGTTTTGCAATCTCCGATGAAATGTTTGATTTAGAAGTGATTATCCATGGGTGCTATTTGGAGAGGGGAACTTTAAAACAGGAAAGGGTGACGGGGAACGTTGTCTTTGTTGCTGACTTTGGTTTGATTGTGTTTGAAACAGCATCTCTGTACACTGTCTGGGCTGGCCCTGAGCTTTCAACCACACTGCCCCCGCCCACTGAGTAGCTAGAATTACAGGTGTGACCCACCATGCCCAGTTTAGAGAACTGTGCGCAGCAGCCTCAGCCAGGTGCATGACGGTTTGCTGGTACCCCAGCCATCAGGAGGCTGAGGGAGGAGGCTCTCTGATTCTCAGAGTTCAGGCCCAGCCTGGACGGTGCGGTGACATGCTATGCCTTTCAAAGGCAGGGTGGGGAGGAACCTCAATACCAGCAAATGGTGTATCATGTTCTGTGTATAAAGTGTTTATAACAGAGGCCCTGAGATGGGTCAGCAGACAAGTCTGATGACCCGAGTCCAATCCCCAGAACCATGGTGGAAGGAGACAGCCAATGCCTGAAGGTTATCTCCTATCTCCACAAGCAAATGGAGATTCTCCCTTGACACCCCCCCCCGCCACCACGCACACTAGTGATAATAATAGAGTTTTAATGAAATCCCTTTGTGGTAGTGGTTTGAATAAAAATGTCCCACATAGGCTCGTGTATTTGAACACTTGGCCTCCCAGCCCCCCAGTGAGAGTTGCTGTTGGGGTGGGGGTGCAGCCTTGCTGGAAGAAGCATTTCATGGGTCGGGGGTAGGGTAGGCTTTGGGAGTCTACAGCCTCCCCCCACATCCAGTTCACTCTGCCAAGAGTTTGGGGTGAAAGCAGTGATCTCTCACCTTCCTCTCCTGTGGCCACCGTGCTTTCCCCACCATTACGGACTCTTCTGCGGAACTGTGAGCCCAGGTAAACTGTTCCTTCTACAGATTGTCTGGCCAGGGCATTTCATCAGAGCAACAGAATGTCCAGCACTGTGCAGTTCAGTGTCACAGCCGTGTGATGGCCTTCAGACACACAAAATGTGATGTTCTCATTGGGCAACTGGGCAACACTTTGAACAGCTAATGCATATCTGATTTTGAATCATGTAAAGAGGAACAAAAATATTTTTTATTATTATTATTATTTTATTATATTATTGGTCTTTTGAGACTTTGTTTCTCTGTGTAACCTTGGCTGTCCTAGAACTCATTCTGTAGACCAGGCTGGCCACAAACTCACAGAGATCCTCCTGCCTCTGCCTCCCAGGTGCTGGGATTAAAGGTGTGCCACCACCAGCTGGCCTGTTTATAATTATTATGTCAATCACATTTTGAACTGATAACATTTTGGTTAATTTACATTAAATTAAACATACCATCGAAAGTAATTTCAGAGTTAAGTGATGACTCAGCAGTTAAGGTCCTCGTAGTGGACACATGGTGGGATTCACAACTCCTGCCATCCGGATGCAGGGGATCCAGTGCCCCCTCCTGGACTCCGAGGGCACCTTTACTCACACGCAGACACACACATATAACACACATATTTATTTTTTACTTAAATATTTTTCAAAAGTAATTTCAACTGGTTTGTTTAACTTTTTAAGTGTGGCTGCTGAAATGTTTAAAATTAAACATGTGGCTAGAACTCAATCTCCATTGGACAACGCTGCTGTACCCCAATTTCACGGTGTACAGAAAGTTCTGAGCACAGCAGAATTAGTTAAGCACAGCTAGAATGTGGGGGAATTCCACCAGTATAGAAATTACTTGTTCAAAGCCACAGAGAAACTCTGTCTTGAAAAACAAAAAAAAAAAACAAAAAAAAAAAAAAAAAAAAAAGAAATTACTTGTTTTCTACAATGACTATGTGGATTTAGATTGAGAAGGAAAGGCAGTGGCTTTAGATCCCAGTCTCTTAGACTGAGTGTCTCAGTTAGGGTTTCTGTTGGTACAAAGAGACATCATGGCCACAGCAACTCTTATAAAGGAAAACATTTAGTTGAGAGTGGCTTGGGAGTGGCTTACAGTTTTAGAGGTTTAGTCCTTTATCATCATGGCAGGACATGTCTGCTGTCTGATGTGTGTGGGCAGGCATGATGCTGGAGGAGCTGAGAGTCCTATATCTTGATCTGCAGGAACAGGAAGTGAACTGTGTGCCACACTGGCTGTAGCTTGAGCATATGAGACCTCAAAGCCCTCCCCAACAGGGACACACCTCCTCCAACAAGGTCACACTTCCTAATGGTGCCACTTCCTGTGGGGGCAATTTTTTTTCCAAACCACCACACTGGATGATAACCAAAAGTCATCCACTGAATGTGGAGACATGAACGTTTTGGCAACAGAGATGATTTCTAACATAAGAAGTTAAAGGTGTCTCTGGCAGAGCTCTCCCGTGTTGTGTTTCATGCCTTCACTGAAGCCTTGGTGGGTCCCACACGCTAGCTTTACACTGCACATGCCAACACTCTACAAACAACAAACACTGCCCCAAACAATTCAACTTGGGTTAGAGA
Organism: Arvicola amphibius; assembly: GCF_903992535.2. Classification (NCBI taxonomy): domain Eukaryota; kingdom Metazoa; phylum Chordata; class Mammalia; order Rodentia; family Cricetidae; genus Arvicola; species Arvicola amphibius. The sequence goes on from NC_052057.2 coordinate 68,822,020, forward strand.
CTATTTTATGTTGTGTCTTCTGTGCACACGCGCGCGCGCGCGCACACATGCACGCACACACCAATACCGATGCACTTTTCCTGTACACACAGAATTTTTGTTCTCATTCAAACATATGGTTTAATTTCATGCAAAGCAATGTTTTAATTCCTACCATCATTCCTGCATGTGAACATTAAATTGCTATACCTTTGTCTTGTATTATGTTAGAATGCTTTATTTATTGATTGATTGGTTTTTCAAGGCAGAGTTTCTCTGTGTAGCTCTGACTGTCCTGGAATTCACTCTATAGACTAGGCTGGCTCAAACTCACAGAGATCTGCCTGCCTCCTGAGGGCTTGGATTAAAAGCATGTGCTGCCACCACCCAACTAGAATGTTTGATTTTAAGAATTATTATCAATGGACCAGAGAATTAACTCGGTGGGTAACAGCACTTATTGCTCCTGCAGAGAATAATCTTCAATTCCCAGCATCTTTAATGACAGCTCAACCATCTCTAACTGCAGATCTGAGGATCTGACATTCTCCTCTGGTCCCAACAGGTACCAGACATTCATGTGGTACACAGACATACTTGTAGGCAAAACATATTCACATAAAATAGAAATAAATAAATACTATCTAGGGGCTGGGAGATAACTCCATGGATAAAATGTCTGGTGTGTAAGCATGAAGTTCCAGTTTTATCCCAATGACCCACATGGAAAGGGTGAACCTGATGGATCATACTTTAATACTAGACCTGGGCAGGCATGGACAAGGATTCCTGGAGTTCACTGGCCAGACAACCTAGTGGAACCAGTGAACTCCAGTGAGAGATCTTGCCTCAAAGGGGGAAAAAAAACAAGGCAGAAAACACCTGGGGTTGACTCTTGCTTCCATACATGTGTAGATACACACACACACACACACACACACACAGATAGAGAAAGACAGAGACAGAGACAGAGAGAGAGACAGAGAGACAGAGTGACAGGAGCTAATGAGAGGAAGGGGATCATGGTAGGACAAGGGAGGGTATTGGTGGCTATTATCAAACATATTACATACATGTATGAGAATGTCACAACAAAATGATTAATATATGTTAATAAAACCACTCAAGGCCCGGCGGTGGTGGCACACACCTTTAATCCCAGCACTCGGGAGGCAGAGGCAGGCGGATCTCTGTGAGTTCCAGGCCAGCCTGGTCTACAAGAGTTAGTTCCAGGACAGGCTCCAAAGCTACAGAGAAACCCTGTCTTGAAAAAAAAAAGAAGAAAGAAAGAAAGAAATAAAGAGAAATAAAACCACTTAAAAAGATTTAATTCTTTAGCTAGAAATGAAAATATCCATCTTATCAGTATGCAAATTTTCTTTCATCGTAGTAAATGGCCAAATTATATATCTACTAATGTATTATCCTTTTAAGTTTTCTTTGTAATGTTTTAATTAATAAATCTTTAAATTGTACATCTGTTCAATATATACAAATTCCTGATGCTGAATAAGACAGTCTGGGGCAAAGGAGGTCCAGGTGGCTAGAACTCAAGGAGCCTCATTTTAGACTAAAGTAGAAGCAATCCAGGGCAGGCAGCACACGACCTATGTTTTTTGCTTCCTTGGCAACCAGTTACATAAAGAGACTCCTGGAACAATCTGGAAAACCTGAATATGGAACTGGCTATTCCATCAAAGTAAGATTTTTATCGCTTATTTTGTTGGAAATAATAGCGGCATTATAATTATGTTTTTGAAAATGTGCTTAATGATTTAAAGGGTAGCTCATTGATAAAACACTGGCCTAGCATTCACAAGGACACACACACACACACACACACACACGTTTATCTGTTAGAATTGTATGATGGTTGCTTCTGTTTGTTTGTTTTGTTTTGTTTTTTTCTGAGGCAGGGTTTGTCTCTGTAACAGCCCTGTCTGTCCTGAAACTCAGAGATCCACCTGCCTTTGCCTCCCAAGTGCTGGAACTAAAGGCGTGTACCACCACCACCACCTGGCTATGATGGTTGGTTTTAGTATCAACTTGCCACAAATTAGAGTCACTTCAGTAGGGAGCCCAACTGAAGAATTTTCTCGATTGCTTTAATTGAAACAGGACAACGTAGCCCAAGTGTGGGCAGCACCTTCTTGGCAGTGGCCCAGATCACAGAGGGCATGGCAAGAGGAAGATTACACCCCACCTTTTGCTCACAGGATCGTCCCTCTTTCCTGCTCATCCTTCCTTCTGGATGCCGAGTTGATTTTCCCTGTTGCTCCTACGGCTGCTGAGTCCTTCACTGTTCTCAGACCAACATTTCCAAGATGGACTACAGACCAGAAGGTTTCCAGGACCTGTCTAGGTTTTTGGTCCTAGATTAGAACTGCTGAACCCAGCCTTGTGGACTGAACAACTACCTGGTTCTCAGTTGCTCAGATGTGAGACAACTTGTTAACTATTGACAACTATTTTAACCTTGCTGTATTAATAGAACATGCACACACACAGGTGCACACACACAGGTGCACACACACACACACACACACACACATTCTGTTTTCTTTGTTCCTCTAGAGAATACGACTACTAGAGAGTGTATTTGCTTTAAGTGCTTTTGGAGGCCACAGCCACGGTGCTCTGGAAAAAGGACAGCAGATGGTTACAGTTCTAAGTAGTCAGCATCCAGAGCAGTGGCTTACACCCGAAACCCCAACACTTGGGGGGTTGAAGCAGGAGGCTATCTGGGAGTCTGCGCTGCCTGGCTAACATAGTTTCAGGATAGCCTGGATTATAGTGACTCCATCTTAAAAATAATAGTAATATGGAAGTAGACTAGATTGCCAGGCGAAAATTGGGATCTTGGGGGGGGGGGGGGGGGGGGGGGGGGGTAAGGGGAGATGGGGAGAGAAAAGTGAGGAGGGGAGAATGGGGAGACCCTGAGGGAATGGGATGGTTAGGATGGAGGAAGGGTGGATAGGGGAACAGGGAAGAAGATATCTTAATTAAGGGAGCCATTTTAGGGCTGGCAAGAGACTTGACTCAAGAGGGGTTCCCAGATATCCATGGAGATGTCCCCAGCTAGTTCCTTGGGCAGCTGAGGAGAGGGAGCCTGAAATGGCCCTTTCCTATAGCCATACTGATGAATCTCTTGCGTATCACCATAGAAGATTCATCTGGCGATGGATGGAGATAGAGACAGAGACCCACATTGGAGTGCTGAACTGAGCTCCCAGGGCCCAAATGAGGAGCTGAAAGAGGGAGAACGTGAGCAAGGAAGTCAGGACTGCAGGGGTGCGCCCACCCACTGAGACGGTGGGGCTAATCTAATGGGAGCTCACCAAGGCCAGCTCAACTGGGACTGATGGAGCACGTGATCAAACCCGACTCACTGAATGTGGAGGACAATGAGGACAATGAGAAGCCAAGGACAATGGCACTGGGTTTTGATCCTACTGCATGTACTGGCTTTGTGGAAGCCTAGTCTGTTTGGATGCTCACCTTCCTGGACCTGAATGGAGCGGGGAGGACCTTGAACTTCCCACAGGGCAGGGAACCCTGACTGCTCTTTGTACTGGAGAGGGAGGGGGAAAGGGATGGGGGACGGGGAGAGAAATGGGAGGTGGGGAGGAGGCGGAAATTTTTAATAAAAAAAAATAATAAATTTTTTAAAGTGTGGAGAGAAGGAAGAAGAAAGCCCCACCCTCTTTGGCCTCCAGCCCTATGGCAACAGGTCACGCCTATGTTATCATGAAAAATGCAGGCTGCCCGGGAAGCAGCTCAAAAGTCTTGGCAAAGCCTGAGGTCATCTAAGGAAGGCCTGGAAGGAGCCTCGGGTGAGCCAGACCAGATCACCACAGCAGGTGACAGACTGTCTACCAATGGTGTGTCTAGACAGCAGGTCCTGAGTTCACAGAGCACAAATGCTCTCAATTCCAGTTTGTTAACTGAGCTACCACTGCCAAGGATTGGGTAAATATCCATGGCTACTGAGCAGCATGACGTGGGAGAACCACACTCAGAACAGAGAAGATTCTAGACCACAGTGGTGGCTGATGCTGTCATGCTGTGACCATTCCCAGTGCAGCTGCCTCTGCCAGTGGGAAGCAGCCCAATGGGCTGCACATGACTTGCTCTGTGGTAGAAGGGGAAATGGGCAAGCTGGATGAGTGCGCCTCAGTTTCACCTCTGCGGGGTCCTGGCTGAACATCTTCCTTCCTCACAGCCTTGAACTCACAGCCTCCTGCCTCAGCCTCCCCAGTTCTGGGATTACAAGGCATGCAATACTACACCCCACTTACTTACTTTCATTCTCCCTGCCACACTGGTCAGGTTCCCAGCTCTGCAGCGTTCTTCTTCTTCCTTGGCAGTATCTTTGGGAAGGACGGTGGAGATGCTGGGACTTCCCTTCAAGGGAATGTTTGCTTTTATTTGTTTGTTTGATGTTTGTTGAATTTCAGGGTGTGTGGTGTGTGTGTGTCTGTGTGTATGTCTGTGTGTGTGTGTGTGTGTGTGTGTGTGAGAGAGAGAGAGAGAGAGAGAGAGAGAGAGAGAGAGAGAGAGAGAGAGAGAGAGAGAGAGAGAGAGAGTGAGTGTCCAGGGTACTCTCAGGCCCCTTTAGCCTATCAAGTACTGAGATTACAGGCATGTACTACTATGCCCAGATAAAAATTTGGTTCTGAGCTCAGTATAAAACTAAAGTCAGCTTGAAATCACAAACTTATGAGAATTCCCATGAAGTTCCCCAAGTGCTAGCACCTGATAGGTAATATTTATTAAGTGATATAAATATTTATTAAGTGATGAATGGAGGGTTTTTTCTAGGCAGTGCTGTAGACTACCGGGGGACATCCTTTAAGCCTGGGGACTTTCCTGAGACGAGTCTAATCACTCCACAAAGGGCAATTTCCTTTTTGAGCTACCAGAAGGTCAGTCCTGGCCTGGCGGAGAGCCTCAGACCAGTATGTCTGAGGGTGACGGAAGCGGGGGTAGGCTGGAGCACTCCCCCCCAGCTGTGCCTCAGATCCATTAAGGTCTGCTTCCATGGGATGGTTTCCCAGGGGGTGGGGAAGAAAGCTCACCACTTAAGTCATTTCTGCTCTGATGGTCCAGGTCTTAGAAAAAGGCCCCTGGGAGCAATCCTGAAGTGCGGTAGGTTGCGTTAAATGGCTTAATAGATCCTGGCAGCTTCGGAAAGACTAATGGCTGAGCATTAATTGAAGAGGGATTTCAGAGTTGCACATCCAGCTCTTGCTGGCTTCCACCTCCACCGTGGTTATGACAGAAAGAGAACTCTGGAGTCCCATTCCACCCTTCTTCTCTGGATGTCCCTGCTTGTCTCCTCAGCAGCAGACTGAATACCTAAGTTGTGTCCAGCATGGGGAGTGGGGCCGAGAGATGACGGGTACCCTGCCTCAACTTCTATTGGGGGTGCAGTGAGTGGGAATTAGAAAGAGTGAGACTGCCCATGGTCAGCAATGTCTAAGAGGATGGCTGTCAGGAAGAGAGGATCACAGCTGTTCCTGGGGCTGGAGGGGCTGGAGGGGCTGGAGGGGGCTGGAGGGGGCGGGAGGGGACTGGGGGGGCTGGAGGGGCTGGAGGGACTAAAGGGGGCCGGAGGGGGCTGGAGGGGCTGGAGGGGGCTGGAGGGGGTGGAGGGGCTGGAGGGGGCTGGAGGGGCTGGAGGGGCTGAGGGGCTGGAGGGGGCTGGAGGGGCTGGAGGGGCTGGAGGGGCTGGAGGGGCTGGAGGGGCTGGAGGGGCTGGAGGGGCTGGAGGGGCTGAGGGGCTGGAGGGGCTGGAGGGGTGAGGGGGCTGGAGGGGCTGGAGGGGGAGGGGCTAGAGGGGCTGGAGGGGGCTGGAGAGGCTAGAGGGGGCTGGAGGGGCTGGAGGGGGCTGGAGGGGCTGGAGGGCTGATGGGACTGGAGGGGCTGGAGGGGCTGGATGGGACTGGAGGGGGCTGGAGGGGGCTGGAGGGGGTTGGAGGGGGCTGGAGGGGCTGGAGAAGGCTGGAGGGGACTGGAGGGGGCTGGAGGGGCTAGAGGGGCTGGAGGGGGCTGGAGGGTATAGAGGGTGTTGGAGAGGCTGGATGGGGCTGGAGAAGGCTGGAGGGGGCTGGAGGGGGCTGGAGGGGCTGGAGGGGCTGGAGGGGCTGGATGGGGCTGGAGGGGGCTGGAGGGGGCTGGAGGGGGTTGGAGGGGCTGGAGGGGCTGGAGAAGGCTGGAGGGGGCTGGAAGGGGCTGGAGGGGCTAGAGGGGCTGGAGGGGGCTGGAGGGGGCTGGAGGGAGCTGGATAGGACTGGAGGGGACTGGATGGGACTGGAGGGGCTGAAGGGGCTGGAGAGACTGGAGGGGGGGCTTTCTGGTTGGGTGGGGATAGGTCTCTTAGGTGGGCAAACAAGGGCTCTTGGCCCTGGAAGCCCTATATGAGTCATCTGGGAGTGACACGGGTACACGCAGGAGCCAGTAAAGAGCGTGTGGGCAGGTAAGGCTGGCAGATGCCAGGTCCCACAGGACCCAGGCTTCCTCGGGAGTGTTTTGCTTTCATTCTGATGTGATAGTGAGTCACAAGAGGATGGGAACACGCTCTGACACGGGCAGGCATGAGCTGTGGAAAACACACACTAAAAGCACAGGGGACACACTTGTACATGAGACCAGAGGCTCCTTTTGAAGAGCCATGACAGCAGCTACAGTCTGAGGCACTGTGAGAAATGTGGCTGCTCTCTCTGTAGCAATGGGGGCTTAGTTAGTTTCTTTGAACTCCTTTCCCGAGCTGAGGAGCAAATGAGAAGGAAGATGGGCCTGTTTCTTATACACGGGGCAGCAGGAAAAAGTGCTTACATAACAGGAAGAAGAACATTCTCTGAGAATCACACTCTTCAATCCTAGTTAGGGTTTCTATTGCTTGATAAAACACCATGACCAAAAGCAACCCGGGGAAGGGAGGGTTCATTTCATCTCACATGTCCAGATCATAGTCCAGCAGTGAGGGAACTCAAGGCAGGAATTGAGGCAGAGACCATAGAGGAATGCTGCTCCCTGGCTTCCTCATGCGGGAACACTATCCACAATGGGTTGGGCTCTCCCAGATCATCAATCAAAAAAAAAAAAAAAAAAAAAAAAAAAAAAGCCCCATAGGCTTGCCTAAACCCCAGGAGCCCCAAGTGTTGTGGCCTCGGGTTTCTCTGTTTAGCGCCTGTGCTCACCTCCTAGAATGCATTTAGTGAGCTCTGTTCACACCAACGCCCAGAGTCCATGGCTGTGCCTGGAACACATAGGCTCTCCAGCACTGTGGACTGAGGGAATGATTTCATACTCAAGGAACCAGGATCAGTGGGGAAGGACTAGGAGGAGGACACAGGTGAGTCTGGCCCTCCTCCTACTGGGTACGGTCAGTTTAGTACATGTCCATAGTGTGAAAGTCTCCAAAAGCAATGGGAAGGCCGTGTTTCCAAGACAGAGGAGCAGCCATCAGCATCTAACAGAGGGAGAGTTGTGGTGTGCACCGAGGGTGTGTTAGTTAGATCCTGTCTCTGACAGGACACCTGAGATAATAATCACCTTAAGGTTTCCTGTGACTCATGGTTTCAGAGGCCTCACGATGATGGTTGATTGGCTATATTGCTTTGGGCCAGGTAGGCTATCGTGACAGAAACTCATGATGGAGGAAGGGACTGGGGCCCCACTGTCCCCCTCAAGAGCATGCCCCAGGCTGTGAGGTGAGGTTTTCAGAGCTTGGTTAGGAGACATATCAACACTGCAGGAGTAAGGTTTGTGTGGCAAGGGAGTCCTGAAGAAAGCTGCCTCAGTCACACTGGGAGAGCAAGGAGCCATGCTTAAAGGTTTCTGAGGGGGAGGAAAGCCTACTGCCATGAGGCAGCTGGTATGGTTAATATGTGATATGGGCCATGTGGCAGAAGTCACTGAGGCACTAGCTGGAGGGACGGAGCAAGTTAACGTGCTACCACGGCAAGGCTGCTATGGACCCCTAAGGGGCCCAGGTGTCTGTGAGAACAGTGGGTGGTCTGTCAGCTTCAGCAACCAGAAGGGAGGGAGATCCCAGGAGGGGGCTCGGTTAGATCTGTGAGGCAGGAGACATGGAGGGGAGGGCCTGGACTCCTAACTGAGCAGCTTCTGTCCCTGCGGCCCAGCTTCCCAGAGGTTCCATGGTTTTCCCATACTGCCACAGGATGGAGACCACGCCTTCGACACTGCAGCTTTGGACAGTATCTTTAAGATCTACATCTGAAGGAGAAGTGAGACTGTCCCCAGGGATCTTCCTGACTTTCCTCCAAACTCCATCCTGTTTGCTTCCCTGGCCATCCAGATGGCGCTCGGCGTTGGCCTAGCTGGCTGGACTTCACGGTGACTGGTGCCTGGAGACCACTTCTCTGTGACTCTGCAGCTAGAGAAGGTGGCCAGGGTGGTGACACTTGAGGGGACACCATGTTTCTCTTATCTGCACTGGGGTATCAGACATTGTAGGATAACCCCCCTCAAAGGAGGAGGGGAATCCTGCCCCCACGCTGTCCCAGTGCCTTTGAGTGTGGGACTCTAACTCCAGAGTTCAGTTGCTGGGGACAGCTCTCTCCTCTGTGGAGCTGCTCCAAGCTGTTGGGCTGTCGAGAGGGGAGGGATGTGTCCACCACCTTGTCTGACCAGCTCTGGGCTGGGAAGAGTTTCTCTGCTCTGGACCTTAGACTCACACCCTGACGGGGACAGGGTGCAGCATCTCAGGCCATGGGCAGGGCAGCCAGGTGCCACAGAGGGAAGCAGCCACCCAATCCACCAGGAGCCGGGTCGGTCACAGCCTACATGGAATACAATATGTGTTTTATTTTGCTGCAGAAATAAGAGTAGCAAAAAAATTCTCTGCACCTGTAGATGACGTACGTTAAAGTTGATTTGGGCTGTTGTAACAAAAAGATTAGAGTTGGGATGGCTTATGGGCAGAAGAAATGTTTTTCACAGTTCCGTGGGCTTGAAAATCCAATAGCAATTACAGCAGATTCCATGTCTGTGAGGCCTACTTTCTCATAGATGTGTTCATCAGCCTTCTGCCATGGTGACAGAGAAACAGCTGACGAAGAAGAAATGGCCACTTCAGCTCACGGGCTCAGAGAGCTTAGACCATTGTCATTAGCTCCTTTTCATTTGTGCTGTGGGACACAGAACAGGACACTGTGAGAGGACTGTGGAGGAAATGGCTCATCTCAGGGCAGCTAGGAAACAAAAATGAAGGGAGGGACCGCGGTCCCAACATCCTCTTCAAGGGCATGATGGCATGACCCTCTTCATTCTACTAGGACTCAGCTTCTAAAAATCCCTCCAACTCCCGATAGTGTCACAGCCTGGAAACTGAGGGATATCCAAGAGCCAAACTATATAGCAGAGGCCATGCAGGTTCCACCCTTACTAACCGTCTTCCAGAGACCCACCTCCTGCCACTGTCACATGGGGTGAGGGGTTTAGCATATGAGAGATATGACTATTCAGTCTACAGCAAATATAAAGACAGAATGGCACCATTTTATAACCTGATACCCCCCCACACACACATTACACACTTTCTACCACATCAGGATTACCATTTGGAGCTTAGAAATGCAGATTTGCTACACTCCTCTCTCTCTCTCTCTCTCTCTCTCTCTCTCTCTCTCTCTCTCTCTCTCTCTCTCTCTCTCATTCTGTCTTTTTTGTAGCTATGAGGTGGTTTGAATGTGACTAGTCCCCATAATCTCCTAGGGAGTGGCACTATTACAAGGTGTGGCTTTGTTGGAGTAGGTGTGGTCTTGTTGGAGGACATGTGTCACTGTGAAGATGGCCTTTAAGGTCTCATATATGCTCAAGATACTGCCCAGTGTCTCAGACCATTTCCTGCTGCCTGCAAGATGTAGGGCTCTCAGCTGCTTCTCCAGCACCATGTCTGCCTGCACACAGCCATGTCCCACCATGATGAAAATGGACTAAGCGTATGAGCTGTGAGCAAGCCACCCAAGTTGTTTTCCTTTATAAGAGTTGCCATGGTCACAGTGTCTCTTCACAGCTTAGCTAAGACAAACTACATAATATTCTGGTGTATAGAGTTTCCATGATTTATCCAATAGCATCCTATTTATTATTAGGCACACTGAGTTGCTGGCCATTATCTGCAATTATTATAGGCAATGCTATCACAAATGCTTTGTGCATGATCACATTTGTTCCATAATTCCTAAAAGGAATTTCCCTGAAGTAAGAGAGCATAGAATTGAAGGATGTCAATACTGGGTCAGTTTACATCCTTCCAGCAACCGACAGGAAGTCTCAGTGAAAGCTGGGTGTGGTGTCACACGTCTGTAATCCCAGCATTCAGGAGGCAGAAACAGGTGGCTCCCTGAGTTCGAGGCCAGCTTGCTCTACAAATCAAGCCCCAGGACAGCCCAGGGCTACACAGAGAAACCTGTCTCAAAAAAAACCAATGAATAAAAAGGTGTCAATGAGCCCCAGCTCGTGGCCCCGACCTAGGTGCCAGAGGACACAGGCCTGGCCTGAGTGGGTGCCACATGATGGGCAAGTGTGTAGTGATGAAGTGGGAGAGAGAGGCTGAGAGGTTTGTGCAATATGGAAAGAGGCATAACTGGAGGTTCAATGTCGGTGATGAGGAATAGCCTCATGTGAGCGGTCTCTGTTGCCACCTGGGGCCACCGTGATGTCTGGGCTCATGCTGCCACTGAGGGCCATGCCTGGGTCTATGGCTCTGCAGAAACTGGGGTCTGTGTTGATGTTCATGGCCTGTGTTCTCACCGAAGGCCATGGGGACGTCCGTAGTCAGGGCTGCAGTCTGAGGACATGCTGATGGCCCAGAGCTCTGCTGAGTGTCTCCCCACTCACTGGTCACCTCACCATTGTGCCAGTGGGTTCAGAAGAGCTGGCCCCTGCGGTGTGAGCATAGCAGAGCCGAGCAGGTGGGCTGACCATCTCAGCTACCACCCGGGCCCAGAACCAGGGCTTTGAGCTGGCACTCCCCGTATCCACCCCATCTATGGCCTGATAGAGAACATAAAGGGACTGGTCCTGCAGAGCCATCGCTGCAGGATCTCCGTAACTCAGGGCAACAGCAGGGTTTCCAAGAGGAGTCTTGGTGAGAGTCCAGGACTGATGGTGTAGCAGGAGCCAGAGGCCTTAACCAGACCTGACCCACTGCAATGAACATTTGCAAATAAAGCCATTTGGACAACAGCACACACTGTGACACACCACAGCTTCCATGGTAAGACTTTTATTTGTTTCTTCGTTTTAATTTTTATTTTTAATTTTTTTAAATTTTTCTTTCAGGAAGAGGTTAGCAGGGTGAAAGGCAGATATGGAAGGACTAGGAAATGAATGGGATTGGGATGCATGATGTGAAATTCACAAAGAATCAAAAAATTACAAAAACATATCAATGGAGATACACTTTTTTAAGTTTTTATTATACATACATGAATGTTTTGCCTGTATGTATATCTATGTATTGTGTGCATACTTTGTGCTCAAGAATAACAAAAAAAGACATTGGATCCTCTGGAACTGGGGTTACAGATGGTTATAAATTACCATGTGGGTGCTAAGAATCGAACCTGGGTCCTCTGGAAGAGCAGTCAGCGCTCTTAATGGTGAAGCTATCGCTTCAACCCTATATACATTATTTTTTGTTTTTACTGTTCTTGAGATATTTATTTTGTTTTAGTTTTTGTGTCTTTCTTTTTAAGTTAATTTTCTCATTTTTATATACTATATGTATATATTTGTAGACTGCGTGTATGTGTAGATTTATGCACCCATTTATGCGAGTGCAATGCCTGTGGGGGCCAGAAGAGGGCATCTGAACCTTGGATCTGGAGTTACAGGTAGGTGCCAGTGACTTGCTGAGGGGCTGGAAACTGAGGCCAGGTCCTTAGAAGTGCTATTAACAGCTGATCCATTTCTCCAGCTCCATCTAGTTTTCTCTTTTGACCTCTAGAGTATTTGCAGCTAGATTATTTATGGAAGTCTTTTATTTTATATTGATCCTTTTCTCTTTTCTTTTTTTGAGACAAAATCACAGTATGGAGCCCTGGCTTGCCTGGAATATACAATGTAGACTATACTGGCCCCAAACTCACAGAGTCTCCCTGACTCCCTCCCAAACACTGATGTTAAAAGTGTGCACTACCACCTGACAATTTTTATTTTGTTTTTTATTGCATGCACGAGCTTGTGTGTGTGTGTGTGTGTGTGTGTGTGCCTGCCTGTCATGGTGCATGCCTGTGGAGGTCATAGATCAACTTGCAGGAGTCAATTCTCTCTTTCCACTGTGTAGGATTCACACATCAAACTCAGGTCATCAGCCTTGGCAGCAAGCCCCTTTCCTTTACCTATTAAGCCATTTCATAAGCCTGTCGTGGGATTTTTTTTTCCCCTACTGAGAGGCAAACGACTCCAGTTTAGAAGATAAGACCTTGAAGATAAGACCTTGTCCAACAGGACTGTTGATTGCTTTGAATTTGCACTTTCTCCTTCCTGTCTCACCCACTCTTTCTGGACCAGACCTCTACAGACTGCCTAACGGGCCACGGAGTCCAGGCCGCTCCTGTGTCCAGGATGGCTCCCTCCTACATGGCCCCTCAGATTCAACTGAGATCTTACTGGGGTCAGGACCCCCTCAAGCTCTCTCGCTGAGTCCTGAGAGTTAAACATAGTGACCCATGACCACTGCTCCTAGCAGCTGCGTCTAGCCAGAGAGTCAGCTGGCTGCCACCCCTGGGGGAGGGGAGGGGGGTAGCAGAGAATTTCCTAGGAGAAAGGCATTCCAGAAGCGAATGCACTGATCCTGAGAGCAGGTTCGGAATGTGGTCACTGCTAATACGGGGACATCTCCGTGCCTTCTGGTAAAGAAAAGAAGGTTTACTGAGAGCGATTAACTGGCCCGCATCCTCTAATTATTGCTGGGAAGGAGGTTGGGATATCAGCTTGGGGGAAGTCTCCTCAGGCCCATGGATTGAAGACTTGGCCTGTAGGGAGCACTGTTGTAAGATGGTGGACCTGAAGGAGGTGGAGGTCATGTGACGTCCTTAGGCCTTTAGGATCCCCCCTCCCCCTCCCCTGCACCTCTCCCAGCCCCTCCTCCTCCTGCTCCACCATGACTTCCTGCCATGGCTGCCCGGGAGTCCACCAGAGCCCCAAAATATCAGACTGGCCTGACCCTCCGCATGAATCAAGAAAACCCTCCCTCTCCATAAAGTCATTATGTGGACAGCTAAGGCCCAACATCTCCGTCTTCTTGGTCTCAGTCCTGGTCTCATCTCCTCCAGGAAGCCTCCCTGACTTCCTGAGTTTATGTAGCTGTCCACCATAACTTCTTGGAATCCATCCTTTCTCACGAACTTACTCACTGCATATCACCGGCTACTCATCTGTCTGCCCAACAGACAGTAAGCTCCCGGAGGGTGGGGCCCATCGGGTCACACTTGCATTCCCAGTTAGTGAGTAAGAGAATATAAACGTCAGAGGGCCCTGGCTGTGAGGGAGGCGGAAGCAACAGACTTGGCCACAGGCAATGGGGGTTAGCAGAAAAGAAACCTGTGAAAATTTGGTGTGGTAGAAGAGAAAGAGAAACAGGGTGGCTGGACAGCCAGACATTGGTAGTATCCCGGGGACAGATACTTAGCTTAGCTGGCTTGGGATTGTCTGAGTCCAAATTCCAGGTCTCCTTCCTGACTTGGAACAATACTTGGAAAGCTGTTTGTGCCTCCATTTTTTCATTGCTAGAAAGGGCCATCTATCACGACAGCACCTGGACTGGACAGAGAAGGGCCGGCATCCTTCTAGGTGCTAGACACAGTGGACCAGCATCCTCAGCATCTCCCACTTCCTCTCGGCATCTCCTGTTTTCTTGAGATGATGCTGGGAATGTGGAGGGCGTGCAGCATATGCGGGCCCCATCAGAAGTGGATACCATGTGTGTTCCTCTCCTGCTAGTCCCTGGAAAGCCCTGGTCTATCTCTGTGAACCGACCACTCAGGATGTTTTACACCACAGACTTGCGTGGAGTGTGAGACCATCTGTGATCAACTTTCCCATAATATGTTTTCATTTGTTATCCTTTTTTGAGACAGAGTCTCCAACTTCCTATGCAGCTGAAGCTGATCCTCCTGCCTCTGGCCTCCCAGAGCTGAGATTACAGGAGTGTGTACACTGCCTGACTCACTCAGCATATTTTTTGAGGTTTGTTCACACCATATCAATTGTAAGAACTTCATTCCTGTTCTGGTCAAATAGTATTCCATCGTATACACCGCCTACAGATAACCCACTGATTCGGTCATTGGTAGGCGTTTGGTTGGCGCCCTCTTGATGATCTCTGGCACAGCTTCTATGAGGATGAAGTGTCTTCCCCCTAGCAGCAGAGAGAGTCCACAAACTCTATTTGTATTGTTTTTCTTCTTGCATATGCACATCAATGCTACAGTTCAGTGAGTAAGGCAGGTACAATAAGAGATTAGCAATAATAATCAATGATAAAATAGAGAAGTGTTAGATTTAGTTTAGTTTAGTTGTCGGCTTGACACACCTGGGAAGAGGACCTGCCTCCATCACTTTTGCCTGTGGGTGTGTGTGGGGGACATTTTCTTAGCTGCTAATTGATATAGGAGCATCCAGCCCTCTGTGGGCAGTACCATCCCTAGGCAGGTGGGCCTGGGCTGTATAAAAATGTTAGCTAGACATGAGCCTGGGAGCAAGCCAGCCAGCAGCATTCCTCCATCACTCTGCCTCCGTTCCTGCCTCTAGATTCCTGCCTTGGGTTCTTGTCTTGCCTTGATGATATAAGCCAGATAAACCCTTCCCTCCCCCAAGTTGCGTATCGGAGAAACCAACTAGAAAAACTAGTAACAAAGGCTATGTGAGTGGTCATTTTTCTTTGGCCCTTGAAATAATTGTTTTTGCGATGGCTTACCCGCTGCCCTCCCAGAGCTGCCTTACATGTGAGCTAAGATGCATGCCTTCATCAGCGAGCTCTGGGGTGAGGCTGTCACATAAGGGATACTGAACACAGGCACCCCTGAGCCTTGACAGCTGATCTAGTAACTGAAGGGAGGAGAGTATGGCTTGCATGTGGTTCTGGGTCAAGGGAAGATGCCTGTCTCTAGTCAGACTGAACAGGATACAAATCTAAAACTTCTCATTGTTTGCTTCTGGAATTTTCCATTCAGTGTTTCCCATTGAGATTGACACTGGGTACCTGAAATCACAGAGAGCAACAATTCAGACAAAGGAAGGCCACTGTGAATGGATGCTTTTACTTTAATATCACTCCTCAGGTTTTTTTTGGGGGGGGGGGTAATGTGAGGGATTTCTGGTTGCTATGGTAACGTGACAGCCTGCTGCCAAATGAGGCTGCTGCATTTTACACTCCCACGGGCAGTGTGGGGAGTTCCAGTCTCTCCACACTTGGATGATCCTTATTTTCTGGAGTTTTTGTAGGTTTGGATTTGGTCACAACTGTGACTATCTTATTTTCAATGTGACTGACTTGAGAGATGCCGAGAGTAAAATAAATCTCTGGGTGTGTCTGTGATGGAGTTCCCAGAGATTCCTGACAGATAGGACAGCCCCTGAGGACGGGAGACCCACCCTGAACGTGGGCAGCAACAGCCCACATCTGGGGTCCCAGAAGAAATAGAAGAGGGCAGCTAGGGTAAAGCGCTCTGTTCCTGCTGGCTGGGAGCACCGGAAGCTGCAGCTGCCACCTGTACTGCAGCTTCCTTGGCCCTTCCCAGCACAGGCATTGGCAGACCTTAGGGGAGCCCCAGGCTTGCAGCCTCAAACTGGGATTGCATCATTGCTGCTCTTGTTCAGAGGCTTCAGCTTCCTGGGCTGAGTAACAACAAGGCTCTCTACTTCTCTGGTGTTCAGACAGTTATTGTTGGACGACCCAAGTTCCAATCATACAAACCAGTTCCATAAGTAAGGTAATTTCCCGCGGGTCCTGTTCCTCTAGGGAGCTCTAGCACACACGGTACGTCTAAGGGGAGCAGTGCAGACCGGCATCTCACTTTGGTCTCCTTTGTATTTCTCTAATGACTTAGCTTCTCTCAAACTGAGTTTTTGAATCTCAGGCAGACTTTGGTTTAATGGCCTTGTGCGATTCAGGGAGATGTCTTTAGAAAGCGCAAACTTTCTTTTCACCTTGCCCTTCTAGCCAGGATGCACTGCCTGGGTCCTGCTTGACTCTCAGGTGTGGCCATTTTCCTGTGTCAAATAGGATCAGTGGCACCTGGCTCAGACTGAAGGTACATTAGACAGTGGAGTCTAACTAAGAGTGAGGACCTTGGGTTTACATGAGCTGTGCCCTTGGGTTTACATGAGCTGTGCCCTGGGTTTACAGGGAGCTGTGCCCTTGGCGTTTACATGGAGCTGTGCGCTTGGGTTTAACACTGAGCCTGTGCCCTTGGGTTTACATTGAGTGTGTCTTGGGTTTGCAGCTGTCATGGCTCGACTCTTGTCATGGCTCTTTTCTGTAGCTGATTTTAATAATCGTGACTGCCCCCCCCCCCCCCCCGTCATTAGCAAGATGAGCTAATACCTGAAGTCAGCACTCAGTAAGGGCTGGATTATGCGTATTTCCGCTTCCCATGGACATGGCCTTAAGCTCCTGTGTGTTTGTCTACCCGTTCTCAGTCTCCCTGGAGGTCTGTAGGAACTATCTCTATTTGAGCTACATAAGGACTCTCATCTCTGTTGTTTGTCTGTGCCACTCTCCAAAGCAAAAAAAGTGTGTCTGCATAGATGGCGTGTTAGTGTCTGAGCAGGACTTTGATGAGAGCTATTAAAGTGGCCGGGAATGCAGAGTGGGAGAAATGAAATTGAAAAGGCCAGCTCCTTCACATCCCAGCTGCCAAGGTAACACCAAAGTAATGGTTTCCTCTTCCCAGCTCACTCCCTTATGCAGCTGGGCTAGCACAACTGAACATTCCAGAATCCACCTTGACCTTGCCCCTTTCCAACCGTGGTTTCTGTAAAGTTTTCTGTCCGATAAGCCTCTCTCCACCGACGTAATAATCCAAATCAGACCAAATCAAACCAAATTAGAAAAGGCCTAGGTTTAATGGATGCCAGCACTCCTGGGTGGCCCTTCAGCCTCCCCCCACTCCCACCCCCAAGGAAGACCAAAAACCACGGAGAGGGAAAAGGAGAACCAAAAAGACCACGTGTTCATTCTCTGGGGGTGGGGGGGGGGTAGTTTAAATAGCCTGTGGGCGTGGTCTTGATCCTCTCTGGGGAGGTCACCCTTTGGCGGCCTTTCTGGGAGGGAGGTGGAGTCTGGATTGTGGCAACTCCCAGGGAGGGGCCTTGGGATGAATGCCAGGGGCTGAGGTGACACTTCCAACCAAACATCCCAGACTCCTTGGATATAGAGGTGTCAGGGGGCTGGGGTCTCACTTCCAACCAAGGCAGTTTCCTCTGTCCAACACCTGGGATTCTGTCACTTTGGTCTAAACATATCAGACACAAAGCTCTTGTTTTGGGGTGCAAGACTATATCCTTTGATGTTTTACTTGAGCCGCCCTTTGAAGCCTTTTACCCCCCCTAGCTACAATGAACTGAAACCACTTTAGATATGGAAACTATTTATTCTCTTTTCTTTGCCGTGCTGGGATTGAACCCAGGCCTGTCTGATGCTTTGGGGCAAATCTACCACCATACTGAGACACAGCCCACTGGAAATCATTCTTTTCTTTGTGGAAGGATAAGCAGAGTTTATTCCAGAGCCATTGTGAGGAATTCACAGCCTGGGGAACCCAGATTCATGCTACTCCAAATTCCACATTCCAACGTGGAAGCAGTTTCCATGGTGTTTTGTTATAGTTTGATGAGGACAAGAAAGTCACAAATCAAGGCACGTTTTTAAAATATGCTAATGTGGTACATCCACAAGAGCAGGCAAGTACAGTGAAATGGGAAAGCCTTGGTCTAGGCCCAAGATGGAAATGATTCTTGTAGCAAAGAAGCCAGGTACTGAATGAACTGGGGGTGGGGAGATACCCTGACTGTGAGGGCTCTTCCTGCTTCTGGGTAGGGGAGATGACTCCTTTCAGCTAGCAGCAGAGGAGCACCAGGCTCAAACCATTCTTGTTGCTGATTTTCATGTTGCATGGTGGGCCTGCTGGCGTGTCTGTGCTCAGCATGGTGTAAGGCCAGCTCTGTTAATGACAGGGGTCCTGAAGCCAGTGTTCCCATGCTCCCATTCAATAGATTTGGTGGCAACCAGAATGCAGCACCTACAAGCAGGACAGGAGGCTTCCGGGCACGTCCTGCAGGTCAATCTCCCTGCTCTACTGGCCAGGCATTCCAGGAGCTTCAACAAGCCCACCCTACCTGCCAGTCTCCTGCCGGCTGTGGCCTGGGAGGCAGGAAAGCCCAGGTCTTTCAGCTCTGGTCGCCAGACCTTGTCACAGTGTGGTGACAAGAATGACCGTCACGGGGTCATCCTAGGAGGTTTATATTTCTGCTTCCAGTGGCATTTTTATCTCCCCCACTACCTCCTCTCCCACAACCTCCTGACCCACACCTCCTTCCCTTTCCTTCCTGTCTCCCTCCCTCCTTTATTCTCCCCCCTCTCCCTCTCCCTCTCCCACTATCTCAGGCTGTGGACTAGGAACTTCTGAGATCAAGAGGCTCCAGACTGAATTGTAGCAGGAACTCCCCAGAGAGGCCTTTCCGTCTCAGGGAATGGAGGCCCAGGTCCCGAACTATGCATCTGTGTACTTCTCCTTTGCTTTGCTGTTTTCTCTTTCTTCATTTACTCTTTGACCAAACTCTAGCTCTAGAGAACCATTTTTTGTTTGTTTTTTTCCCCTACTCATCTTCTGTAATCCAGCCTCAAGCAGACCTTTGGGATGGGTTAGCTCATGCGTGTGCCTCTGGCCGTGTAAGTGGGGCCCTACATATGAGCTCTCCAAAGGAGCGAGAGGGTGTGTCCACATATCTCTACACCCGTTCTAAGAGGTAATGGTGCTGCGTGTCTGTCTATAAGGCTCAGGACAGGGAGCTGTAGGGACTGCCCCTCAAAGTGCCTCAGAGACTCATGGCAATGCTCCTGCCTCAGAACTATCTGGCTAGCCAAGCATCTTCTCTTCTGAGTTCTCCATGGCTTGTCTTCTTTCTTGCTTCCCGCAATGTTTTCCTTGAGGACCCGTATGTCCATGCAGAGTCTGGGACAATGCACAATCATCCTACAGCAGGCTTCCTGGACGGTTTGCCGAAAGAACTCAGAAGCTAGTAAATGATATATAGTACACCTTGATCCTTAAGAAGGCCCAGTATGGAGATGTGAAGAGAAAGAAAACTGGATACCTAACCAAAGTCCTGTGTTTGTGAGCCTCTTCTTTCCCTCCATAAACAGACAACAGACCAGGTTTCTGAGGAGAAGTCAGCGGGAAGTGTTGGTGTCTCTTTCGCTCATGTATGGAAATAGGTTCGATAATACTTATCTGCTATGTTCTCGCCTCTTACCAAGTGTCCTACCTTTGTAGGCGAGCAATTCGTGTCTCAGGAAGCAATGCAGTACTCTGTGTCACATATGAAACTTGCTTTTTTTTCCTAAAAATATTTTAACTTTAATATAAACAAGCCACTCGGCCCTAACATCTTGTTGGCAAGAAAATCAGGAACTGATGGAGAAAAACAAACAAATTTAGAATTTAGACTCTTCTTAGGACAGCTGACCTGGCCCACTGCGCAACACACTGGTTTTATGAAAATGGCTCTAAAGGGTGAAGGTTGTTCTCGATTAAATAATATTAGGATGGTGTGATGGTTAATCCCTGTGGGCGGTTGGGCGGGACTAAAATCACCTCTGAGCTTATTGTCAAGGAATTATCTAGACTAGCTTAACTGAGGTGGAGAAGACCCACTTTAACTGTGGGCAGCAAGCGTTTCTGGGTTGGGTCCTGTACTGAATTAAAAATGAGAAATTTTAGGGCTAGAAATGGCTCAGCTGTTAAAAGCACTTGCTATCTTATAGGCTACCTGGCTTCAGTGCCCAGTATCCTTACAGTTCCTGCTACTCCCACAGTGGGCTCAAGTTCTGGGAGATCCATTGCCATCTTCTGGCCTCCATAGGTACTGCATGCATGCATGTGGTGCATATACATACATGCATACAAAACTCCCATACACAAAACATCAAAAATTCATAAATAAAAAAGGAAAAAGCTAGCTGAAAATCAGCATTAATTGCTCTCTGCTTCCTGTGGCTACCATACGACCAGCTACTCCCCACCCCTGCTTCCGTCCTTCTAGGTCATGAACCATGAACATGAACCTTGAACCATGCATGGAAACAAACCATTTCCCCGTGAAGTTCTTTTGCAAGGCTTTTTATTTATCACAACAGCAGGACAAGCAGTACAAGAGGCATGAAGTGCATGATCTTGCTTGGAATGCAGTTTTCGAAAACATCATTTGTCCAGGCGTGATGACCTGCTATTCCAGTAGTTAGGAGGCTAAAGTCAGAGAATTGCTATGAGTTGGAGGCCAGCTGGCTGGTTACACAGTGAGATCCTTTCATCCAAACAGAAAAGACAAGGGAAAACATTCTCCATCATCTCTATAGGCAGAGACTAGAAACACTAGCAATGTTTTAAATATGCTCGATGAACATATAAGCATGAGTATAATATAGAAAGTTATAGGCATTGTGTGTGCTACCTCACCTCCGGGTTAACTTCGACCCTGTGATCCCCCCTACCTCCTTCTTCAGCCTCACCATCTCATACAGAGGATGGATGGCCTCCAAAGCCTGTTGCCATGCCTGAAGACAGAAGACTAGAGCAGGTGATCCCACCGGCTGGTTGTGGAGGGATGGAAGTTCAAGCTTGTAGTCTCCAAAAACAGTTCCCTGTACAGTTGCATTCTTGGACACATCACACCAGCCAAGCCCACCCGGGTCATAGGCTTTGTCCCTTTGTTTTGTTTTGATTCTTCGAGACAGGAATTTCTCTGGTGTAGCCCTGGTTATTCTGGAACTCGCTCTGTACAAGGCTGACCTCAAACTCATAAGACAGCCACCTGCCTCTGCCCCCTGAGTGCTGGGCATTAAAGGCGTGTGCCACGACTCCTAGCTGGGCTTTTCCTTTTAAGAAAGTGTTTTCTCTCCTTATTCTTTATTTTTATTTTTTTTAAAATCCTGTGTAGGCATGTGTGTCTTTATGTGGATATGCACACAAAGAGCAGGTGCCTGAAGGGCCAGAGAGATGTGGATCCCCTGGCACTGGAGGTACAGGCAGTGTGAGCCACCTTTTGGGGGTGCTGGGATTCAAATTCAGTCCCCCAGAGGAGCAATTGCTGCTGAGCTGTCTCTCCAGCACCTCCCCTTTGAAAGAATAGCTTTTATTGTTCTTTGATAATTTCATACATATGTACAGTGCATCTTGGTCATCCCTCCAACTGCCCCCCCCCATGACCCTTCTACCTCCATATCATTTATTCCCTGTTATTCTAATCCCTGGGTTTCATTCAGCAGCCTGCTGGAATGTCGGCTGGTTTCATCGCCTTGATCTTGTACCGGTGGCCATAACTGCCGTGAGTTCTGAGTGCAGCAGCCACACTGTGGTGTCCGGAAGACAGCATTCACAGTTGCTTTCCTTCCGGCTCTTACAGACCTCTCAACCGCCTTTTACATGATGAACCCTGAGCTTCGGCGAAGGGGAAAACAGAGGTGCCCGTTTGGGGGTTGGGCATTCATCAGCTGCTTATTCTCAGCGTTGTTTTTTTTTTTTTTTTTTTTTTTTTTTTTTTTTTTGTTTTTTTTTTTTTTTTTTTTTACCTGTTCTACATCTCTGCATTATGATTGCTACAACTGCCAGGAGAGATGTGCGCCCTGTGTGTGATGGTGCTCGGCCTGGATTTGTGACTTGCTGCATAGAACTAATGCATAGTCTCTAGGGGGAGCAACCACTATTCCTGTTTTACTAAGTGAACAAGCTGTCAAACTTCGTTCTGCTTATGTTTTATACCCAAAGATTCATGCTATTCTGTCTTGATGATTTCTTTCCTTGTGGTGTTGAGTTTAGAGCATTGTACATGTTAGGCAATGACTCTACCACTGAGCTACACCCCAAGCTTTGGTCTATAACACAATGCCAGCTAAATAAACCAAGCTCAGAAGAACAACAAAAAAAAAACCTATCATCTGATGCACTATAGTGTGGGTTTTCATATAAATGGTGTCAGGAAATTGCTAAGGCTGTGATATGTATTTTGGCAATGTATTTTGGAGCATTTAAATAATGAAGCAAGTTGAGGACATAGGCGCATTCCTCTGAAATACTGGGAAGAAGGAGAACTAGGAGAAAAGGGGCAGGGTTAGTGCTGAACTAGTTACAGAAAATGAAGTCCAGTGCAATGCCTGGTTGGCAGTGGCAGGAGCGATGTGGCCGTTCATTGTCATTGTATGCTTTTGTCTATGTTTCTGCCTTTAATAACAAAATTGTGCATTTTAGCATGTGTTTGTGAGTGCAGC
Source organism: Arvicola amphibius (assembly GCF_903992535.2). NCBI lineage: Eukaryota > Metazoa > Chordata > Mammalia > Rodentia > Cricetidae > Arvicola > Arvicola amphibius. The sequence goes on from NC_052057.2 coordinate 68,844,521, forward strand.
GCCCCCAGAGGCCAGAAGAGAGTGCCAGCAAGGAGTTAAGGGCAAGTGCAGCCCCCCCATCTTGAGGCTACTCTGAAGAGCAGCAAGCACTCTAACCTGATGAGCCGGCTCTCTAACCTTGGTTTTCCAGGTTTGACCTCAAACTCACGGAGATCCGCCGGCCTCTGCCTCCTGAGTGCTGGGATTAAAGGCGTGCACAACCACTGCCCGGCTTCATTTTTAAAATCTTTTCTTGGGGTATTAGAAACCTTTCATAATTAAAAGATGCAAAAGCATTTCTATAGACTGCTAGGTAGCTTGGTGTGTGCTCAGGAGGAATAATTGCTTGAGCTCAGGAATGAAAGACTAGACTAAGCAACATCAGCACTTGGGAGGCAGAGGCAGGAGAATCTCTGTGAGTTCGAGGCCAGCCTGGTCTACAGGAGCTAGTTCCAGGACAGGCTCCAAAGCTACAGAGAAACCCTGTCTCGAAAAACAAAAACAAAAACCAAAAAGGGAAAAAGAACTAACTCTTAAAAAGAGAGAAATAGTAGAGGAAGAGAAGGAGGAAGAAGAAGGAGGGAAGGGGAAAGGGAGAGAGGAAGGCGCTGAGGGAGGGTGGGAGGCGAGGAGGAAGGAAGGAGGGAAGGAGGGAGGGAGAGGGAGGGAGGGAGGGATTCCATGGACCTTTTTCCTGTTGCTTATGCTGCGAGGGATATGAAGCAGTTGGGGTATCCCTTGCTTCTCAATCAGGGGTCCCTGGGAGACCCCTCCGCCACACCCAGAAGGTGCTATGTTGGCATGAGTTGGTTTTTAAAAACATTCCCTGAGAGGAGTTCTGTGTGCAGAAGAACAGCTTCTAGTTGAGGACAGATTTCAGAAATTCCACTTAGGCCGGGAAGGTGGATTCAGTAGGCAAACTGCTTCTCAGGCCTGCAAGGGTGAAGGTTGTAATCCCAGAGACTGCTAGAAACCCAGGGCTCAACAGCTAGTCAGTCTAGCCAAGAACTGTATAAACCTCAGGTCCAGTGATATCATATCAAAAAGAAAAGAAGAAGAGAAAAGGAAAGGAGAGGGGCTGGAGATGGCTCATTGGTTAAGAGCACTGGCTGCTCTTCCAGAGGTCCTGAGTTCAATCCCAGCAACCACGTGATGGCTCACAACCATCTGTAATGAGATCTGGTGCCTCTTCTGGCGTGCGGGCATACATGGAGGCAGAATGTTGTATACATAATAAACAAATAAATAAATCTTTTAAAAAAAGAAAGAAGATGAAAAGGAGGGACTGGAGAGATGAGCTCAGAGGGTAAGAACACTGGCTGCTCTTCAGAGGTCTTGAGTTCAATTCCAGCAACCACATGGTGGCTCACAACCTCCTTGCCAGTAGTGCATTGTATGCTTAATAAACTAATCTTTAAAAAAGAAAAAAAAAAGAAAAGGAAAGGAGAAAGGACAACTAGAGTGGCTGAGGAAGACCCTGCATTTCCACACTCATGCACATAAATGTGCACGCATATTTGCACCCACAAAAAATGACATTCAATTTATTTAATTAATACACTGCAGGAAAGAACTCTTCACTTTCTTTAAACTTTTAACTTTAATTAGCAACTTTCATTTTATTTTTGACCCTAAATCTTTGCTTTGAGGGGGGCGTTTATGTTTCACTTAATTAAATTCCCTTATATATTTTAAAGCAAATGTATAATTGTAGTATATTTGTAGTTTACTTATAAGGACTTCAAATGCTTAACAATCAGAACATTCCCAAACACTTTAAACGATTCTAATAAGGATCATAAATTACCACTTTAAAATACAGTGCATCTCAAGTACTCATAACATTCCAATATTGTTTACAAATCTAGTAAAATCACAAATCTAAACAATTACCCAATTACACATTTTAAACTGGAATCATGAGGCTCATATATTAAATTCTTTAATACTGACTTCGTTTAAACATGCAAACACTGAAATGCCCTGTGAACACAGATCGCTCCTAAACCACGTAGAAAAGTATTCCCCGTCCATCTGACCCCTTCCTGAGGTCAACGGACACTTCCACACAGAGGAAACAATTAGATCACCTCAGAAAATCGCAGCTTCCCACCTCAGAGATTGAGGCGAAGCGGAAGGTTCCACTGTGCTTGTGATAAACAGACTAAAGGAATCCATGGCAGTGCAGGGCCTGAAATCCCTGGGGCTCTCTCTCTCTCTCCTCAGATACCTTTGATGTGTTTATTATTGCCCGAGTCTGCTCAGGATCCTCATACTCCCTGCTACGTAGTATTCCTGTCTAGTGCGGCCACAGCTCTTCGCTGTTGACTAACACCCAGGTGGAATGTACATCTCTCTATTGACTGTTTTTAGCTCCACTTTCAGGATACAAACGCCATGCCGGAGGTTGACCTGGAGCCCAGAACTCACAGGCTGGCTCCTTGCCATGCTGAGGGCACAGATACAAGCCATGCCTCTGGCACCGGTCTCTCCTACACTCCAGTCCTAAGAAGCTGTCTTGGCAAGGCAAGGGCAGGGACCTCTTTCTCTGTGTCCCCCAGATCTGGAACTATTTCCCTGCTGTGTAAGTGAGTGGGGTGGAGGAGGCCTCTCCAAACCTCAGGAGCCCAGGAACTTAGTCTAGACCTTGCCTTATTCCCCCCAAATTTCTTTTTTCTCTTGAGTTCTCTGAAGGGCAAGCACAACACATTTCCACATCTCTCTTCCACACCCACTTTTGTGGTCTTTTATTTATTTTGTTTTGTTTCTTTGAGATAAGGTCTCGCTATGGAGTGCAGGTGGGCCTCAGCCTTGCTATATGCTGGAATTAGAGATGTGCTACCATTCCTGGATTGCTCTTATCTCTCCCCTCCCTCCCCTCCTTCCCTCCCTCCTTCCCTCCCTCCTTCCCCTCCCTCCTTTTCTCTTCCTTTCCTCCTTCCTATGTTCCTTCCTTCTTTCTTCTTACCTTTTTACTTTTAGAAAACTATGGAGTATGTCAATCATGCAAAGGATAGTGTAGGAACACCGACGATGCCTTTTACTGTGTTAACTTGTGTATTTAAAGGTAAGGCATTTGGCCAGGCAGATCTCTGAGCTCAGGGCCAGCTGGTCTACAGAGTGAGTACCAGGACAACCAGAGCTACACAGAGAAGCTCTGTCTCAAAAACAAAATAAATAAATAAAAAGTAAGGGACAGCCACATCCCTCATCAGATTGCCCTCTGAATCTGAGCACTGGAGCTGGTGCTCAGATTCACACAGTGCACCCAGTGTCAGCAAAACACTCTCTGTCTTCTGAACTGTAAATGAATGGCATCATATAATGTAACTATAGGCCAGTTGCTTTTGGCATTCAGCTGTATGTTGGTGTGTATATGAACAGGTCAGTCCTTTCTTGGCTTTCTGAATGAACATTGGTCCATTCTCCTTTTGATGGAAAGGTTGCTTCCATTTTGCCTACACAGGCATACTAGAGGGACAGTCTTGCCACATCCTCTAGGGTGCACGTGTGAACCCTTCTCTAGGCGTTCTCTGTAGGAGTGGGTTGTTGGATAATATAGCACATGCGTGCGCCTTGGCAGAGTGGGAGGTCAGGAGGTCAGAAACTCCCACCAGCAATGATGGGAATGCCTCTCCCTCCACACCCCAGAGAACCATTCTGACTGTCAGACTTTGATAGGCATTCTCTCTCTCTCTCTCTCTCTCTCTCTCTCTCTCTCTCTCTCTCTCTCTCTCTGAAATTGCATTTCTCTGATTGTCAGTAAGGCTGGCCATTCACTTGCTTACCCTTCCCTGCAGGATTTTCCAAGCTGTGGTTTCCATCTCCTGCACTCCTGAGCAGAACCAGTCTGGTTATTTTGAAAAGGGATGAATAACTTCAATAGCCCAACAAAGAATGTTTATTTTTCACTCTGAGGTCCTAGGGATCAAACCCAGGGCCTCGTGCTGGCCAGGCAAGTGCTCCGTGACTGAGCTCCAGGCTCCGGCTCCCACAATGCCTCCTTCCCTATTTTGCGGTGGCCTGCGGCTGCAGGACAGCCTTTCTCCAGTGCCATCACCTTGTGTCACCTGCCAGCCTTCCTTCTGTACCCTGCCATTACCCCACCAGCGACTTTCCTTTTTGTTTTGTTTTTTTAAAGGCAGGGTTTCTCTGTGTAGCCCTGTCTGTCTTGGAACTCACTCTGTAGACCAGGCTGACCTAGAACTGAGAGATCCACCTGCCTCTGCCTCCCGAGTGCTGGGATTAAAGGGGTACACCACTGTGCCAGGCTAAGGATCCTTCCTTTAAAACATTCCACAAACAATGGCCAAATCCCCAAAGGCTTGGTGGCTGTGCAGACACTCTTCCTGCCAGTGTGTTTTGTTTGTACCAGCTGCTTGGCCCTTTGTGCAGTAAGCGTTGCACATTGGAGCCTTCTGCCCTTTGATGCCTGATCACCTCCTCCCTTCCTAGAGCCAGGATTCCCAACACATAAAGATTCTCGCTATTTCCCAGGAAAACTCAGACATACCCACTGTATCCTAAGGACGTGAACAGCATTGGGCCTGGGATACCTGTTAACTTTATGCCTCTTTCACTTCTTTTCACAAAGAAAGCAAATCCGCATTTCGGTCACCATTATTGCAGTTGTGGAGAAATACTCAAGCCGCCTGCGCAGAAGGCACTGGGTAGCACCGAGTCTCCCCACTGAGTCCAGGGACCCCTAAGGTATGCCCAGCCTCTCAGTATGTAGGCGTGAAGTTGGATCTTTGCACGTCTTAAATGGTGGCACATCCCTTGGGGGCATTTCCACCCATTAATATAACATTCGATGATTAAAAGTTTATTAAAGGCTGGCAAAACGGCTTAGCTGGTAAAGGCACTTGCCACCAAGTCCAATGACCCCAGGACCATGTGCTGGGAGGAGAAAGTCAACTCCAGACCTCCATGCCAGAGATGTGGCAGGAAGGCACACACCCAGTTGCATACATACACACATGCATGCATACACACACACACACTCACACATACACACTAAATATGAATGTATTTTTTTATTTTTTTAAAATGTTTTAATACACTTTTCTCTCCCCATACCCCCCTCCCCCCATCCCACCCCACCCCCATGTTCCCATTTTTTGTCTGGCAATCTTGTCTACTTCCAGTATCCAGGAGGATACTGGAAAAAAACTATATGTTTTTCTTTGGGTTCACCTTCTTATATAGCTTCTCTAGGATTTTTTTACGAATTATAAGCTTGATGTCCTTTATTTATGGCTAGAAACCAATTATGAGTGAGTACATCCCATGTTCATCTTTTTGGGCCTGGGTTACCTCACTCAGGATGGTGTTTTCTATTTTCATCCATTTGCATGCAAAATGGGGCACTGAACTGAACAGAGAATTCTCAACAGAAGAAGTTCGAATGGCCAAAAGACACTTAAGGGCATGCTCAACCTCCTTAGCAATCAGGGAAATGAATGTATTTTTAAAAGTTTATTCTACATGTTCATTTATCATTTTTTCATGTATTCTTTTTATTTAGAGAGCTCTATTGGAATATTATTGTATGTATATACATTGCCACCTTGAAGTGTGAGGTTTAACGTAACGATGTTTGGTGTCTGGAGTCCCCTCAGCACCGCAAAGACAGGCTCAGTTCCCTGTGGCCACCACCATCCTAGCCCTCCACAGACACCTCAGTCTTCTGCAACCACTGCTCTTCCTGTGACTATACATTTGTCCCTCCTGGATATGTCATAAAAATGAAGTCATACCTCTGGTATGTTATGACTGGCTTCTTTCACTTCACGCATGTTTTCAAAGCTTATCTTGTCATATCATGTACAATGCTTCATTCCTTTTTTAGTGGTCAAATAATATTCCATTGTGTGGATACACCACATTTGTTTATCCATGCATCCTTGGATGTCTATTTGGATTGTCTTTACTTCTTAAACATCTAGACCAGGATTTCTTTGAACATTCATGTATATGTTTTTATTTGAATACCTATTTTTATTTATCTTCAATTTTTGTTTATTCATTTTGAGATAGGTTTTTCATATGTGCTCAAATTTGTGTGTACCACCAAACCCAGGTCTAAGTTATTGTTAATTCTTTAGGGTATATACTTACCTAGGAGAGGAATTTCTAGTTCACATAATAATTTGGTGTTTAATGTTTTTAGGAGCTTCCAAAATGTTTTCTACAGGAATTATAGTGTCCTTTGCTTTTCTGTCCTGTGAATTTGTCTCTTCTGGAGATTTCATATGAATCTACAAAAGCAAGGGAGAGTGTTCTAGGCTCCTCAAGTTCTCATCAGCATTTATTTTCTGTTACAATATATTGGGTGTTGGGGGGCAGAGATGACAGTGGGATAGTGGGAGGAATACATGCATTACCACAGCCATCGCAGAGGGTGCACAATGGTGCCTTGTTATGGTTTTGAGTTACATTTCTCCAAGACTAAGATGCTGATGTCTGGGCTGGAGAGATGGCTCAGTGGTTAAGAGCACTGACTGCTCTTCCAGAGGACCTGGGTTCAATTCCCAGCACCCACATGGCAGCTCACAACTGTCTGAAAATGCAGTTCCACGAGATCTGACACCTTCACACCAATGAACATAAAGTTAAATAAATCATTAAAAAAAAATTTAAAAAAAGATGCTGATGTCTTGAAAATGGCCCACTGGGCATTTATGTACCTTCTTTAAAGGTATGTCTATTTGCTGGATGGTGGTGGTGCATGCCTTTAATCCCAGCACTCGGGAGGCAGAGGCAGGCGGATCTCTGTGAGTTCGAGGCCAGCCTGGTCTACAAGAGCTAGATCCAGGACAGGCTCCAAGCCACAAAAAAAGATATGTCTATTCAAGTCTCCTCTCATTTTTTTTTTGTTTGTTTGGTTTTTGTTTGTTTGTTTGTTTGTTTTTTGAGACATGGTTTCTCTGTGTAGCTTTGGAGGTTTTCCTGGAACTCAGGCTGGCCTGGAACTCACAGAGATCTGCCTGCCTCTGCTTCCCGAGTGCTGGGATTAAAGGCATGCCCCCAGCACTGCCTGGCTTCTCCTCTCCTTCTTTTAATTGGGTTGTTTAACATTTGAGGGATGAGTTGCTTGTATTCTTTAAATTAATGTTTTCCCAACATAAATTACGTGCAGGTTACCGGATTCTGGTGCTGGGGAGGAGAACCGCAGAGGTGAACCAGCTGAGATTCCTGGCAGCTGTCGTGTGAACAGGGAGTCCTCCCTCTGAGAGTCAGTGCAGAGCTGGAGGGAGGACTCCCAGCTAATCCTGGGGCCCTGTGGAGGGGGCAAAACCTGAGTGGAATGCACTTGGAAGCCACGGTTGGAGTTGGGGAAATGGTAAGAATGCCTGGCCGGAGTCCAGGGATCCCTGGGGAGGTCCTGAGTGTAGAATGCTAAGCGTGGAGGTGGAAGGAGGCATGTGAGTGGGAGTGAAAAATGAAGGGGAGATAATATAATTAAAAACTGATGGAGTTGGGCTGGGGAGGTGGCTCAGTTGCTAAGGTGCTTGCTATGGAAGCATAAGGACTTGGACCAAGTCTGGTAGCAAATGCTTGTAACCCCTCTGTGAAGGAGGTAGAGTTGTGCACATCCCTGGGCCTTGCTGCCCAGCCAGCCCGGCCAAATAAAGTGAGCCCCAGGTCAGTGAGAGATCTCCCAAACAGCTTCTGAAGAACAACACCAGGATGACCTGGCCTCCACAAATACAAGCACAGAAACATATATGCATCCGCACACACTAACATGCACCTCTCCCACAGGAACATGAGCACGCATGCACACAAACACAGACACACACACACACACACACACACACACACACACACAGTTGACAAGGTAGGCTAGGCATGTTGCTCCATGGTAGAACACTTGCCTAGCATGTTTAACCTCTGGCACTATAAAAAAAAAATAAAATAGAATAAAACCAAAGTAAATGTTAAAATGTACAAGGTAAAGGCATAATGTAAAAACCACAGGAAGTTCGCCCCATGTCTGGTAGTAACTAGGAAAATCAGCAGCTACTGTGGACTCCCAAACTCTTGCCAGAACAACTGAACCCTTATATATTCCCAGAAGCAATGTGCAGGCTTCCAACTGATGTCCCCCACAAAGGCAATGAGAGGCCATAGAAGCAGCGAGCACAAAATGTTCTGCTTTGTGCCTGGGCTCATGGGAGTTACTGAGATTAGATGGCTCCCACTGGAGATCATCGGCCTCAAATTCCAGAGTGGGACGGGGGTCTGTGACTATGTGTGGCCTCCATCCCTGCTCTCGGTCTGGCTGTTCAGGAGCCACACTGGACTCTGCAGGCTGTTTGTTCTCCAAGCTCCCGGGTGCCTGCCAGTGTCCCAGCCTGTAGCTTCCCATCATACCTCAGGCCATCCGCTAAGGAGGGGAAAATCAGAAGAGTTTTGGAGAATAATTCTCCATTTCCATTGGCCAGAGGCCAGCTGGTTCATTCCTATTGGGAAGCACCTTCCTAAGCATGAGGACACAGAGGTGCTCTTGTCATCCTTGGTGCCTAAGTGGCATTGGCTTCAGAGCTATGTGCTTGTCCTGTGGTTTCTTCCTTTCTTGTCATACACAGGCGAGGGTGACATTAACTTTGGAGAACGTGAACTGTGACTACTTGAATGTCCTAAACAAGCCAGGCCAGTCTAGAATTTTACACACATCTGTGGCTATATCCACAAGAACTTAAAGTCACTTTGTGGTGGCCAAGTATAGTGGTGGCTGCCTATAGTTTTTGTTGAGGCAGAAGGATCACATGACTATGGAGTGCGGGGGGGGGGGGGGCATCCTAGGCAACATACAGATCCTGGTCTCTTAAAATAAAAATGCTGTTTTGGCAGGAAGAGCAACGCTAGAACATGCACTTAATATGCACAAGGCCCTGTATTCAATTCCTATGAACCTAAAAAAAAAAAAAGCCAGTTGTAATAAAATTTCATTTACCATCACAACAATTTGAAATACATGTCACTATGTAATCAACGCCAGTCATTCTCCATATTCGACAATGGAGCAATGTGCCTATTTTATTGCCTCCCTCTCTCTCTGCCTCTCTCTTCTCACACCTTCTCTCCCTCCTCCCCCACCTTCCCACTTCCATTTCCCCTCCATAACCCAATAAATCAACTCGATACCCAAATTCTCTCTGCATGGTCTGTCTGTCTCTTACCCGCCATGGTCTCCTGCCTGCTATTCTATCTCTGCCACTGCTAGGGCTGGTCCCGCAGAAACCAGCAAGATTAGTCAGATGCGTGAGACAGCTGTTTCCAGTTCCAACCCTCGCTCCTGCCACAGCTGGTGGCACAGCAGCTCAACGACATGGCGGCTCACGGTGCTGAGCAATTTTCCTGTCTACTTCATGTATGAAAGAATGGCGTGGCCACACGGATGTAATTCTGTTTTAAATGTATGTTCTACATGGCCTCTGTGTCTCACTTGTTATTTGTATCTGTTTAAAATTCCCACTGCAGCTCTGAAAATGTGGTTTCTCTATAGAACATGTGCCTGCCACCATTTTGACTAAGGGCAGGTCAGGTGACCCACCATCTTCACTAAGGGCAGGTTAAGTAACCAAGTCGCCATCTTTACTGAGGTATTCCTTTCCTAATCTTGCAGTTTACTTACATTTTTGTCTCTAAATTCCTCTTACTGACATGTGTGTCAGTTACATGTGTGTTTTGTGTAGTGTGGCATGCTTTTGGTAGGGCCCACCAATGCATCCACTTCGCCCAACTCATGTTTAATATGTGTGTGTGCATGCATGTGACTTGCGTTAACTATGTATAAACATGTTAGCTTTAATCCTGTGTGTATATGTGTATAAAACTTAAATTCAACTGGGTGTAAATGTACATATATTTACTGTTAAATGTTATAATTGTCCGTTCATGGTGTCTCATTCCAGACTAAGAAAACAATAAGTCTGATGTTTTAAATTGGTATGTACTCTTAAATTTCTCTCTTTCTCTTTCTTTCTTTCTTTCTTTCTTTCTTTCTTTCTTTCTTTCTTTCTTTCTTTTTCCTTTCTTTCTTTCTTTCTTTTTTTTATTTTTTAGTTTTTCAAGACAGGGTTTCTCTATAGCTTTGGAGCCTGTCCTGGAACTAGCTCTGTAGACCAGGCTGGCCTCGAACTCACAGAGATCCGTCTGTCTCTGCCTCCCGAAGTGCTGGGATTAAAGGCATGTGCCACCACCGCCTAGCAATTTTTAAATTTCTTACAAAAATACTGTATATATAATCCAACCCTACTTTAAAATATATTAAGCTGTTCTCCGCTATTGTCAATTCTACTGTTAAGCTTCTATTGTAAGCAGTTTTTTTCTTCTTTGTCTTCCACAAGTATAAATCTTACCTGTTAAAAACCTGAACAGTCAAGCTTGGACCCAACTCTCCAGGCAGATTCTATACTGTAGTTATAACTTATCTATGCCTGATAAACAGCCTTCAACTGCTCAGAAATCTGGGAAAATGGCGTTTAAATATCTAATTATTAAAAGACTTTTCACAACAAAAAGAGGCAGGTTGGCTCCTAGCACCAGCACTCCATTTCCTCCAAAGAAGACAGAAGACAGATGGGCGCAGAACAATGTCCATCTGCAATTTGCTTCATCAACTGCCATGCGCTGACCACTGGGCAGAACTGCCTTTCATCTAAACTGAAGATCTCCAGACAGTGGACAGAATCAGTGGAATAGACAGCCTAATTGCTCAGGTCAAGGTAGGCTTGTCTTCCTACAGATTTCTAACCCACAGGATCTTCTAAAGCCTGGTAGGCCCTGCACTAAACATCAGAAGGCAAATACGACCCTCAACAACCATGAAGGACCCTGAGGAGTGGCCCTAGGTAGACAACTGAGTAAGTTCTCTGTCGTTTTTAATCAATAACTCAAGTAAAATTTTATCCTTCTCGAAGATTTCCGATGCAGTTTGACAGCTGAGAGGTTTTGTCAGTTTAAAAAGACAATCTCACCAAACAAATTTCAGTATAACTTCTTAACATGGTCTAAATAAAGGATGTTTTAAGATATACAAATGCAGGGGCTGGAGAGATGGCTCAGTGATGAAGTGCACTGACTGTGCTACCAGAGGACCCAGGTTCAAGTCCCAGCACCCACATAGCAGCTAACAACTGCCTATAACTCCAAGATCTGACACCCTCACATGAACATACATGCAGGCAAAACACTAATGTGCATAAAATAAGAATAAATAAATTTTAAAAAAAGATATACAAATGCAAGTTATTAAGGTATGTGCCTACAAGTTATAAAGGTGTGAGGACAAATACAAGTTATCGAATTTCTCTCATGCTGCCTTTCATAGTCTTAAAGATACTTTTCATTGTGCAAAAATATCTGTCACAGCCATTCTGACATAAATAAGCTGCTATTTATACAATGTATATGTCTAAAACTTATTTTTTCCAAACTCAAAAAATTCATGTGAGTTCCAGGGAGCCAAATTGAAGGATCCACCTTAAACATGTCAGATACACCCCCTCTCAATTCTCTGGTCCTAAATTTTTTTTCTTCCTAAACTTAACTTTGTCCTCTGCTCTGCCAACACCTTGCCAGGTCCAAGAGACACTGGACAGTTTCATACCACAAGCCCTGGACAGGAGTAAAGTGACCAGCTACCCCTGGATGTGACCAGCATCCAGCTTTCTCAGCCCCCCACCCCGAGAAAGATTTCGATGCTCACAAAGAAGCAGGAAGCAATCTTGAGAATCTGCCGTCCCAGTTCCTTTAACCTGCCATGCCTAACTCCCCACCTTTTCTTATAAGGAAAAGATGGGAATGTCATCATCTGCTGGCCTGGTCTGTCACCTGGGTACCCTGTTTCTTTAAAAGACAAACCCCACCCACTCCCAACCTCCCCCTTGGATCTCCTGCCTCCTCTCCAGCTCTCTCTCTCTCTCTCTCTCTCTCTCTCTCTCTCTCTCTCTCTCTCTCTCTCTCTCTCTCTCTCTCTCTCCCTGTCCCTCTTCTGAAGAGGTAACTGCTGCCTCCTTCCCACCCCTGCTTCCCTCTCTTCCCCCCTTCTCCCCTTCCTTCTTCCCTTTCCCCTCCATAACCCATTAAATAAACTCTATACCCAAACTCTTTCTGCATGGCATATCTATCTGTCTGTCTCTCACCCACCGCGGTCTCCCACCCGCCAAGGGGACCTACCAAGGCCTTGAGTGGCGCAGCCTCCTCTGGTCCCCCATATATTTATAGATGATAACACAGACTGGTCTTGATCTCAAGCCCTCTGCTTCTATGCCCCAGATACTGGGATTATAGGCATACACCACCATGCCTGACTCATTCATAAGTTTTAAAGGGCTGGCTTGCCCCAACATAGTGGGTCATTCTAGTCTTCTCCATAGCTATTTTAAGACTGGGGTTTCATTTGAGGTGAGGTGGAAAATGTAGACCACTACTACGTCCTTTTTTTTTTTTTAAGACTTATTATACATACAATGTTCTGCCTGCATGTATGTCTGCAGGCCAGAAGAGGGCACAGATCTCATCTTAGATGGTGTGAGCCACCACGTGGTTGCTGGGAATTGAACTCAGGACCTCTGGAAGAGTAGTCAGTGCTTTTAACCTCTCAGCCATCTTTCCAGTCCCTTTTTCCTCTCCTCTTCCCCTTCCTCCTCCTCCTCCCCTTCCCCCTTCCTTCCCCTCCTTCTTTTCCTCCTCCTTCCCTGCTCCTCTCTCTCTTATTTTCCCATCTCCCAAGAGCAGAACTTTGGCGGTGTGAGACAAGCTAGAAGCACTAAGGCTGATTGCATACCCTCTGCAGATCTACCTGGGCCTGCAAACCTATGCAGACAGCCTACAAAGAGCACTTAGTGGGCTGAGAGGCAGGTTCTGCTCCGAACCTCGTCCTCTCCTTTTCAGCTGACGTCTCACCCATCTCCAAAGTCACGTAGTGTCCCATCAGTCCATAAAATACCTCTTCCTTTCTGTGATAAGTTATTTCAAACTGACACTCCCTTGTGGAGGATAAACAGAAAAATCTCTACCAGACGAACTCTATGGCTCACGGAAATAAACCATCTGAGGCGTCAATGGAAAGTTCCCAGAAGTTCTGTCCTAGGGCGTTGCTGTCCCGCTCTCCTGAGTCCTCTTGAGTTCCCTGCTGTGCGTGCTGCAGGTAAGGAGCTGGTTCCTGGGTTTTCTGCTGGCCTGGGGAAGGACCCCAGGGACAGGATCCAGGCGGTGGAGCACAGGAAGTTGAGCAGATGGAGGAACTATGGTTAGGGAATCTCCCCTGGGCCGCAGCCCTGCTGCATCCAGCCCCGTCCTTGACAGCCATATTCATTTCTTCACTCCCTGGCCACGTTGTGTGTGTGTTTCCTGGCTCTCAGGCCTCCAGGAATGTGAGGGCAGTGACTTGGGCTCCAGAGCCCTCCGGAGGAAAACACCTCAGGTGCAGTTCCAGGGCTTTTCCAAGACCCCCAACATCCTGCCTTGCGGCTCAGAAAACCTGACAATGCCCAGCCGGCCCTGAAGTCAGAGAGCGCAGGGAGGAAGTGAAGAAGCAGGCTGTAGACACCAGGCTTCCATTCCTTCTTTCCTTAGAGACAAGATCTTCATTGTCATTTCCAGCCAAGTGGTTTTATAGGTTCCTCTCCGCCTGCCTCTGTGGCTGCTCCTTTAAAACCCTGTCTAATTTCTGTTTGCTTCTCTGAAATGCCTGGTGGCGTGAGGGATTGGGAAGGCTCTCACTGTTCGATCCGACGGCCCTTGGCAGGACTTTGCCAATTTCTATGGCTTTCTCTAACTCTGCACCCAGGAGAGACCTGTAAGAGTCAAGGCCCCCAAAGCCTATACATCACGGTGCCTTTTCCAATCATGTCTGAGTGATGCTAATGGAGGCTGGGTGCTTGCAGAGTTTCAAGTTCTCTGTCAGAGGATGAAAGGAATTTCAATCACGGCTCTACACTGGGGAGGGAGGAGGAAATGGAATCCATCCTGCAGTGGCTAATGGTTGGATTAACCACACCTCCATAACAAGAACCTGAATCAAATCTATCTATCTATCTATCTATCTATCTATCTATCTATCTATCTATCTATCTATCTATCTACCTATCTACCTATCTATCTATCTATCTATTTGATACAGTACTTATGTAGTACTGGCTATCCTAGAACTCACCCTATAGACCAGGCTGGCCTCAAACTCAGAAAGATCCACCTGCCTCCGCCTCCTGCATGCTAAGAAGAAAACGAGTGTACCTTTCCACCCACCTGTACAAAACAAAAAACAAAACCAAACCTCTTGACCTGCTCTCTGGGTGTGCTGTTAAAGACATGAAGTCCTAGCACTCTGGAGGTAAAGGTCTGAGGATCAGACGTTCTGAGTTAGCCTTGGCTATATGGTAAGTTCCAGACCAGCTTCAGGCTACAAGAGTAACACTACTATGCCTGTCTCAAAACAAGACAAGGCCACACAGAACAGAGCAAAGGAAAACCAATAACCAAAGGAGACCCCTTGAACTAGAAGGTGGAGAGTTGTAGGTTGTTGAGCACACTGGGCTCCTGGGGAAGGCCTGGACCTAGACGCCTTCCCACACCCCAGGTGCCCCTTCCCACACCCCTTGCCCTGCATACTGTCTAGTTCACTGTTCATCTTCATTATCCCCCAACAAACCAGAACTACTACAGTGTTTTCCCAAGTTCTGTGCCATTTTAGGGAATTAGTGGTCCTGAGGAGTGACGGGCGCTCCAGAATGTGTACTCAGTTAGGTGAGAGGCCTGGCCACCATCTTTGAGGCTGGCATCTGAAATGGGGGCGGTGTTGTGGAATTGTACCACTTACTGTGCCATCTGTGCTCATTCTGGGGCAGTGTCAGAAACTGGACTGAACTGTGTGGCACCCAGACAATATCAGAGAACAGGCACATGCCATCGGAAACCAAGCAATGGTAGAACCGGGCTGGGGTGTGACTACTCCCACTGCCCCTTCTGCCTGCTGTTAAGGTGAACATGCACAGCCTCCATATATTCCAGCCTAACTCAGTCTATTGAAAGAAGTCCAGTATTCAGGAGGCAGAGGCAGGCAATCTCTGTGAACGTGAGGTCAGTCTGTTCTACAAGAGCTAGTTCCAGGACTGGCTCCAAAGCAACACAGAGAAACCCTGTTGCAAAAACCCAACCAACCAATCAACCAAACAAGCAAAAAGAAAAGAAAGTAAGGGAAAATGTATGCCTGATGGTGGTGGCACATACCTTTAATCCCAGCACTTGGAGGCAGAGGCAGGCAGATCTCTGAGTTTGAGGCCAGCCTGGTCTACAGAGTGAGTTCCGGGACAGACAGGACTACACAGAAAGACCCTGTCTCAAAGATGGATGGATGGATGGATGGACGGACGGACAGACAGACAGACAGATGGATAGATGATGGAGAGGTGGAGAGGTAGATAGGAAGAGTACAAGGTGTGGGAGTCACCGTTCAAATCCATTCTTCTCACCGTCTCCTGCCCTCAGCACTCTCTTGACAGAAGGCCTCTATTATTTCCAGTTTGTACACGAAGGAACCGAGATAACGTTAAGACAGGCCCATCTGACGAGGGACAGTCAAAGCAGGATTTGAGTGCAAACTGACAGCAGACACTGAGGTTACTGAGTCAGCAGGAAAAGTATTTCAATCTGAGAGGAGTCAGGTGGGGGTTGGTTCAATGACAGACTACCTGCCTCCACGTGCAATGTCCTGACTTCCATTCCCAGACTGTAAAACTAAAATGGCAGGGATCTAGTCTTTTACAATTCTGGAGGCTGGCCACCTGGAATCAACACTTTAGCAGGGTTGGCTCCTTATGCTTGGGGAGCATCCTCTACACCCTTCTCCTAGCCCCTGGTACTTGGTATAAATCCTTGGTGCCCCTAGCTTTGTGTCACTCCTCTGCCTGTTGTCATTTCTCCCCACCCCTCCCTCCCTATCTACTTTTGAGATAGGGTCTCATCTATCCTAGGATGGCCTTGAACTCACTATGTAGCAGAGGTTAGTCTTGAATTTCTGATCCTCCTGCCTCCACCTGAGATTATAGGAGGATGCCATGCCTGGTTTTATGCTGTGCTAGGGATGGTACCCATGGCTTTCATATACACTAGGCAAGTAGTCTGCCCATTGGATCACATCCCACATCCCTCACCCTCCAAGTGTCTTTTGCTAAGGACACCAATGACTGAATTTAGGGCCACTCTGATCCAATACGATCTCATCTTGGCTCCACCTGCAGATATCCTATTTCCACATCTGGGGACATTTCCAGGTCGTCACTGCATCTTCCTGGAGGACATGCTCCAGTCTGTTTTTGCACAACTCTACAAGGTGCTGTGCTGCTGACACACGTAACATGTCCATGTTGGGCCTAGGATGATCACCTGTCTAGCAGGCACCTAGACCACTCAGGCTCTGCATGAGATGAGCTGGCTGAAGACAGGGCAGGCTTGAGTCTATGTGTGTGTGTGGGAGGGGCACTGGAGTGAAGGAGCTAGGTTTCTGGCTCTTCTCTGGGGGGGGGGGGGGGAGGGGAGGCCTGCAGTGGAGTCTAGGTGGACCACACAGGATGTATGGGCAAGGGAAGGGGCATTTTTCTTGGCTGCTAGGCATACACATCTCTCCCTGCAGTATGGTTTCAATCACCCTGACAGCAAAACCTCAAGCTTCAAATCTGGCCCAAGGATGCTTTGTTTTTCTTGTTAATCAAGACTCTTGCTTTTGGCTCATGGTTACACAGATTTCAGCAACCACAGCTAAAAAGGTTGGTAGGAGCTCCTCGAAGGCATCAGGTTAAGCTCTCTATGGGAACTGAGCAAGGTAAATGAGAAATAATCCCTGGGAAGCAGGACTTGCTGGAAAGAGGGGCCAAGTGTCCTTCAGCGTCCTCTGAGACAGGGCATGAAATGTTTGATGTTCTGCCATCCCTAAGTAACTGTAAACCCAGGAAGAGTTGAGAGTATGTACGAGCTGAACTGGGGCCTCAAACTCCCTGCCTTGGCATTCTGGATCTGGAGGGCAGGCACACATCTGGATCTGGGTCCTACCTTCGGCAGGTCTTGGCTCCCAAAGACAATGATGCTTCAGGGACCAGAGAGGAGCTCATTGCTGAGCCGACTGATAGAAGCTGCTCCCGTTTCAAGTCTTGTCACAGAGAAAGAATGCACTGAAACCACCATGTATCCACTTGGTGACTCTCAAAATGTATTTTGTTTTCCCCCCAGGGTTCTCATGAAACACTGCCTGCACATTTAAGCAGTTCTTGCTTCTGTAGCCAAGCAAGCAAAACTGCCAGAGAGCAACAGCTTCCAGGCTTCACTTAGCAAGAAAATGTCCTTTGGTGTTTTAACAATGGATTCGGTTACTAGAAACCCAAGCGGAAGGTTAAAGACACCATGTGCAATCTGCTAACACTGTTCTTCACCTTGTGGGCCCCTGCCGCAGGGCTGGCCACACACACTCTTTTTCTTGGGACAAACTGAGGTTTCTGAAGTGTGACTCAGGCTAGAGAAAGGATCTAGGCAGGAGGACAAGGCTTCTAATTGGGTTTCACCTTGGGAGAGGAGTTCCAAACTTCAATCTGGCAGCTCTTGTGATCTAGATCTCTTATTCACTCACCTCCCCCACCTGGAGTTGCCTGTTTCATAGCTTCTGTGGGACTCCAAAGCCGGGCACCAAACGTCTTCCTAAGGGCAGGGGCCCGTGTCCAGCTCTAAGTCAATGACGATCACCCTGCATCCCAAACATACATGCCACCCAGTACTGGGGTCTGCACCCAGAGCCTGTACCTGCCAAGACAAGGCTCTGCCAATGAGTCACCTACTCAACCATTTTCTGAGACATGACCCCATGAAGCTGCACAGGACGGCCTTGAACTCACTCCGTAGCAGCAGTGGTCTAGAACTTGTCGCTTCTCCTGCCCAGCCTCCCAGTAAGGCTTACACTGCCAGGCACGCCCCAAAATATAACATCTCTAAAGCTGTGTGGAGCCTGCTCTTTCCACTGCAAACACCCTGACTCCTTGTGGGTACCATGCCGCTCTTCAGTCCCGAGAGCCGCCAAGTTAAAGCTGTGCAGCCCAAGATCTCTGTTCTCACTGCTCCCTGACTTCCAGCCGTTCCCCCTCAGCCTGGCTACTGTAGTGTCTGCCCAGCGTCTTCTCACGTCTGGCGTCTCAGGAATCCACAGAAGCCTGGTGGATTCCATCAGTTTGAGTATTTCACTTTCTTCCCATATCAAAAGGAGCTGGTTCCCATCCAGAATGATGGCTATTCTCAAGACGGAATCTTCTTAGATTTTTTTTTCTCTATGTTCTGTTTTAGCCACAATGAATAGAATTTGTTAACTTTTGGAGCTTCCCTGGAACGTTACCAAGCCTGTGTCAGCTGCCACTTCTCCCCTCCCCCCTTTATTGAGACCTCACTGCAGTCTGAGGCTTCATGCATGCCACATGTAAACAAAGGTACCGGCATTGAAATTAACTCCAAACTGAGTCCCTGGTGCAGATGCCTCATGTACCTGCTCTCTGTGCTCCCTGGCCTAGACCTGGCCACTTCTGGCCCTTAAAGCTTCGATTTTCCCCACTCATCTTTGTAAGTAGGTGCAGTGTGGGCGATACATTTGGCATAAGAAGGGCTTACCTGCTCCCCTAATCCCCACCTATTTTAGATTTTGTTGGAAGCAAAACAAATCCCTAAGATGGAGGACAGCATGAAATTAATTTCTGCTAGCTGAAAATGACACTTTACAGCAGGTGGTGGTGCATACCCTTAATCCTAGCAGAGGCAAGCAGAGTTCTGAGTTTGAGGCCAGCCTGGTTTAGAGTGAGTTCCAGGACAGCCAGGACTACACAAAGAAACCCCGTCTTGAAAAACAAACAAACAATCAAGAAAGGAAGGAAGGCTGGGCAGTGGTGGTGCATGCCTTTAATCCCAGCACCCGGGACGCAGAGGCAGGCGGATCTCTGAGTTCGAGGCCAGCCTGGTCTACAAGAGCTAGTTCCAGGACAGGCTCTAGAAACTACAGGGAAACCCTGTCTCAAAAAACAAAAAAAAAAAAAAAAAAAAAAAAAAAAAAAAAAAAAAAGGAAGGAAGGAAGAAAGAAAGAAAGAAAGAAAGAAAGAAAGAAAGAAAGAGAAAGAAAAGACAAGAAAAGAAAAAGGTGTTTCACTTTTTTAACTTGGGAAAAATTAGAAAGGTATAGCCTTTCAAGGAAACAGGGTGTACACACACACACACACACACACACACACACAGAGAGAGAGAGAGAGAGAGAGAGAGAGAGAGAGAGAGAGAGAAGTTGGGGGGGCTGGCTTTATGTAGTTCAATCCTGTCAAGCTATTCTAATCTCATGTGACAGAGCAGCAGACCTAGTAGATCAAGGAGGTGACAATAGTTGGAATTCATCTCTGTCAGCTTTGAAACTTGATTTCCGAGTCCTACTCATTATGATAATCCTTAAACTAGTTGAGAAGTTAGAGAAGGCAGGGCCAGTGCTGGCTAGAGACGTGAACGGGCCAGACGACAGTAAAGGGAACTCAAGAGTCAGCGTTACTGTCAAGGTGCATGTGGGGGAGGGGGAGCAAGGGGACCGACCTGGTACAGACGAAATAGCCTTGTGAACATAGAAGTGAGCAACAGAAGCATGGGGGGGGGGGGGCTAGAGCAGAGAGTCCGTGTTGAGGAAGAACAACACAGGTGTACAGGTCACAATCACACCAGCCATTACCTGCACATGTGTTAGGTGAAGACACCAGCATGTATGGATTTGTGGTTCTCAACCTGCCGTCAACATTATTCCCTTCCAGACTGGGGCAATCACGGGAAAGATGGGTGAAGAATTAAGTTAGCCCAAGAGTAATCAAACTGGGATGGGACATGGAAATGAAAGATAAAAAATTAAATGAATTAGGTTTACTAAACTTGGAGGTGGACCACTCTATAAGGGAAAAGCAAAGAGAACTAGGAATAGATTAGATTTCAGCACTTGAGAACAAAATTAAATGTGACAAGGGTTTTCCTTGGCTTTAAGGCTGATCGACAAGCTATTAATCAGCAGAAATTTCCCAGGATGGTTTTGTATACCCTAGGCCTCGATAACCTGAAAACAGCTGCCCTGCCCCAACATTGTTGGAAGACTACTTCAAAGGGTTTATTAAGTCCATAATCCAAAATTAAGCAGCAGCTGGCCAATTTACTGTCATGATGCCTCAAGGCGTAGCTGGCTGTCATTCCTAAAGAGAAGTCTGGCCTGGGGTGGTGGCACACGCCTTTAATCCCAGCACTTGGGAGGCCGAGGCAGACGACCTAAGTGAGTTTGGGTACTGCCAGGTCGGGCTACACAGAGAAATACTGTGGGGGGGGGGGAGAGAGAGAGAGAGAGAGAGAGAGAGAGAGAGAGAGAGAGAGAGGAGAGAGAGAGAGAGAGAGAGAGAGAATGTATAAGAAGCTAGGACCCTGAACAGTGAGACACCCACACTAACACAGGCAGTAGGTTTCCTTCTCCCTTTTGTAAGCAAGCTCTTAACGAAGTACCTGCTCCAGGCACGGGGTGACACCAAGGCTGGAGCACATGAAACCCACCTAAGTGTGACCCCCTTCAAACGTTTTTCTTTGTGTAACTCAGGACAGGAGGGAAAAAACCCACACCGTTTTCCTTTACAATGTTGTCGATAGCTAATAAGCACACAGCCTTTAAATACGTAAGTATTTAATTAGTCCTTTAGAAAACTTCCCGATTAGTAAAAGTAGGCTTATTTTAACAGCCTTAAACATTGGTCACTGTTTAAACAAGACACCCTAAAACAAACAAACAAAAGCAAATCACATAATAGTTCATAGTCATTTACAAGAGGATGGTACACACGTGGACACAGAGGTAGCGATTCACTTTTACAATGTCTCACTAATACACATATACCAAATTCAAGGCACAAAATAGTTTGCTTTACAAAAAATACTGTAAAAATGTCATTTGCTGTTCTACAACGTGGATAGACCTTTCAAAGGGATCTTTACAGCCGTCCACAGTACTCCACACGAGGTCTGCTCCCCACACTAATCATCAGGGTTGGCACAAACATGGGGACTTTTTAATGCAGAAATTCCCATTTTCCAAAACCATCCTTGTAGGGCTGCTGTGTTCTGTAGATAAGGTCCCCTCCCCCGAACGCAACTCCACAGCTCCCTGAGGAAAGGGCCCTTTATGCAGCGAAATTCACAGGTAGAAAATGGACAATCGTTTCAATTAAGCAGGTCTCTAAACAGTCAATTTAGTATTTCAGAGATCGAATTTAATTAAAAATCACCTAATATTTTAGTTATCATAAGTGTGAGAGAGAGAGACCCTCTGGCCTTCACTGCGCCGTTCAGACTGTGCTGATCTCAAACTGACATCAAAATTCCTCTTAACAAGAGCTAAACCCACAGACACCATGAGAAGCCACCCACACTTGCATGAGTAGAACCCAGAACACACAACAAAACGTGGCACTGCCAGTCCTTGAACGCACAAGGGTGCCAGCTGGCTAGACTTTCACAATGATGAATGAAGGAATGAATGGAGTCTGTGGGAATTAAGAAGAACCATAAACATGAAACACACTGTAGTCATCATTTCTAGAGTTCCTTGTTCATTAAAAAAATAATGATGTCACATAGTGCTTGTCTAAATACTGGACTCATTTTTGGGGCCCTGTCTAAAAAAGGCCCCATTGGCAAAAACCCAAGCTCACATTTTTCAAGCACTCTAGTCAGTTAATTTACATTTTATTATTTTTTAAAAAGTTGATTAGAAAAAAAAAGTTGACACGGGGTTAGAATCCAGAGACTGTTAGCACTGCTGATGTGCACAGACCGGACCATCCTGACCGAAATGGCACTCCGTACAAAGCAGTCTTAGATTCCATTTTTTGCTTCATTATTGTTTGTGGCTTGTTTCCTTTGCGCGATGAAGGGGTACATACACTTGTCAGCTCCTAGAAATCGATACATGCACACGATTGCTTCGAAAGGGAGGATGCTGCAAAGGAAAGGCACAGTTAGCAAATGGTGGGCCGTGGTCCCCTCAGGGCTGGGGTAGCGGGACAGGGGCCGACTCGGTTACCTCTTCATGAAGGTCACGATGTACATGAGGCGCGGGGTGCAGATCATGGGCTGGTCGGTGAGGATGGCCCGCATAGCCTGCTTCACACAGTAGTCGGGCTTCAGAGGGGGCAGGAAGGCCTCGATCTCTTTTCTGGAAGTTATATTCAAAAATGGAATTCAGAATTAACACGACATGGAAGACTGAAAACAGCACATCAAAACACTGCGATGTTGACTGAGGAACAAGATTTTCAGAACATTTTGTTTCCTTCATGGTATTTTTGTTTGCTTCACATTTTCTACTATAAACACACTTCATTTGTATCATCTAGTGAATAAATTAGGAGAAAAGTAAGCAGAATGAGTTGGCTTTTTGGTAAAATGAGATGAGGTTACTGAGATGCCTTATAAGCTGTCTGTATCTCAAATCCTTCTGATGCTTTTCTTTGAATAGAGAAAGGAGTTACTTGTCATAAACATTAGACTAACATGTGGTGCAGCTTTCTGCATCAGTGCGGCTAAAGGGGCATGAGCAGCAGGCATCCTTTCCTGGCCTGCTATAGCCTAGGAGTCTCTGAGGTGAAGGAAGCACACTGCAGGCTCGTGGGCACAGCACAGCTCTATGCAAAGGATAAGAGGCAGACCTGGGATTCAATTTCTTGTCTCTCATTCTCCTTTTCAAGCAGGGAATCAAAAACCAGGCCTTGAACATGTTAAGCACATGCTCCAACGCTGAGCCCCATCTCAGGCCCTAGGGCTAACTTCCCAGTCCAGACTTAATGCCAGCTGGAGCCTGAGAAGCCCAGACCACTCCCCATCACCTGTCTGGCTCATTAAGTCTAAAGAAAAGTCCCCGCAAACAGGGGGACTTGACTGTTGTCCTTTCACCTTCAGAGATCTCCACGTCAGCAAGTATCCCTGCTGATTCACAGGTGTGTATACTCTGTTGGGAGCCTTGGCAGGTAAAACCCAATGTTTAGGATCCATATTCCTATATGCCCCTTCACAAGTGTGTGGGGATCCATTTAACTGTTTGTAACTGTAAATGATTTCATCTTATTGGGCTGAGTCTAGCTATATATACTTGTTAGGGGGAAAAACGCTTTCAAGTCTACTGTTACAGTCACTCGGTCTCTAGTGTGACACTCACTCGGTCTCTAGTGTGACATTCACTTGGTCTCTAGTGTGACACTCACTCGTTCTGTAGTGTGACACTCACTCGGTCTCTAGTGTGACACTCACTCGGTCTCTAGTGTGACAGTCACTCAGTCTGTAATGTGACACTCGGTCTGTAGTGTGACACTCATTCGGTCTGTAGTGTGACACTCATTCGGTCTGTAGTGTGACACTCATTCGGTCTGTAGTGTGATGCTCAGTCTCTAGTGTGACACTCACTCGGTCTCTAGTGTGACACTTGGTCTGTAGTGTGACACTCACTTGGTCTCTAGTGTGACACTCACTCGGTCTCTCGTGTGACACTCACTCGGTCTGTAGTGTGACACTCACTCGGTCTGTAGTGTGACACTCACTCGGTCTCTAGTGTGACACTCACTCGGTCTCTAGTGTGACAGTCACTCAGTCTGTAGTGTGACACTCGGTCTGTAGTGTGACACTCATTCGGTCTGTAGTGTGACACTCATTCGGTCTGTAGTGTGATGCTCAGTCTCTAGTGTGACACTCACTCGGTCTCTAGTGTGACACTTGGTCTGTAGTGTGACACTCACTTGGTCTCTAGTGTGACACTCACTCGGTCTCTCGTGTGACACTCACTCGGTCTGTAGTGTGACACTCACTCGGTCTGTAGTGTGACACTCACTCGGTCTCTAGTGTGACACTCACTCGGTCTCTAGTGTGATGCTCGGTCTCTAGTGTGACACTCACTCGGTCTCTAGTGTGACGCTAGGTCTCTAGTGTGACACTCAGGCTTTTTAGAAGGGAAGGCATGGTGACCCTCTGTGACACTGATATTGTTTCATATCCAGGACAAAGTCACATTAAGGACTTTTCTCCTGCAGCCATCACCTGCCAAGACTAATAAATAGTAGAGAAGTAATTCTTAAGGATACAGATTCTGAGAAAAATCCCAGGTATCTGTATGTCCTCCTGGAAGATGGAGAAGAGCCCGTTCTTATCTGATACTCGGGATTAATCCCTGCTAGTATCAGCATGGCATCAAACCCTCATTTGTCAATCTTACACATGCATGCCTTCACCGGAGAACTATAAGTTAGTTTCCCTTCCTTCTTTGTAGCTAGGTCTCACAATGAGGCCCTGGCTGGTCTGGAATTCACCATGGAGACTCATCTGGTTTCTGACTTGTGACAATCCTCCTGCCCCTTGACAAGTGCTAAGGGATCACTGACGTGTGTCACCGCACTCAGTTGCTGCTGACTGTCTACTGACAGTTAAAGCTCAAGCCTGGCTGATGAGAGATAAGTCCACACATCTCCAGCAGTACTCTGTCATATTAGCAAGAAGACAGGCTCCCACTGACCTGATTCGGCAGCCTCTGAACATGCCCGTGTCTACAAGGTAAGGGCAGACCAGAGTTGTTTTAATTCCATCCTTTTCAGCAGCCTTTAGCTCATGGCTCAGAGATTCGTGAAAACCCACAACTCCAAATTTACTGGCACAGTAATCCTGAGTAAGAGGAGAGAGAACAGAAACGCTAAGTCTGTGCACACGCTCCCACTGCTCTGCAGCTTCCTGGTGCTGTCTGGTTAGACATTTACTACGAAGGTTACAGGTAACGAAGCGAAGACAAGGAAGCTGTCTTCAAGGACATATATCTGACGCGGTTCACAGCAGAAATGGCATCTTCCAGGCAACAACAGAACAGAAGAACGCTTTTTGCCACATCAACCAAGTATCGTGTTACTTTGGGGGAAGTCACTGCAAAGGGTTCTATGAAAGCTGAAAGGTGGGAGCGAAAAAATGCAGGGAGCTTCCCTTTGAAGTGCCTGGAAACCTTACAAATGGCCTCTTGTTTAGCGAAGGAGACTGAAAAACCTGTTTGTCACCAGGAGAACAAAGATAAGTTAACTTGGGCTATAAGCTATTAGGATCTGAAGTTGAATAGCAAGAGCCACATCTTCTGAACTTCAAGCACAACTTGAGAGCATGTGATATAGAAATATTTGCGTATCTGCAAGAAGCGGCGTTTCCAATTTTCCAGGCATCTGTAGCCAAGTCTTACGGAACAATGTGTGCAGATGTTTTATAATCTCAACCCAGCTGAGAATGGGTTAAGAAGCCAAGATTTACACGCTCATACAGCACCTGCCCCTGGCCACGGCAGTTCACCTTTGACCTCACTTATCCCTTCTCCCCACACTGCCGTGTCGTTCCGTGGGTCCATTCTCCACCCTGTACCTTCTATGTCCAGCAAGGCTACTGAGGAAAATGGGCTCTGTCCCTGCCCTGCCTCTGGCCTGTGACAACTTGGTAAATTGGTATTGGTAAGTTTACAGCCAAGGAGAACCCCTCTTCCTCAGCTGGCCTGTTTTAGAGGGAAACATGGCTGGCTGACCAGGTATGGTAGTAGGTCTCTTGTGATGTGTTCACTGCAAGACGAACTGTGTGAATGAAGGAAATGCTTTAGAGCTGACAAACCTCAACTCCAGCAGTGCTGAACAATCCCAGGGAGCTCGCGACCGTCACAATGTGGCCATGATTAATCTCTAGCATCGTCGGAAGAAAGGCCTTAGTGGTCTGAAAGAAGCAAGATGCAAGCTTTTAGAATTGACATGTCACATCCCCTCTAAAGCCCAGATCACAGAACAATCTCAGAGCTGTAAAAATGACATCTCCCAGTTCATCTGAAAACATCTTCCATCTATCAAAGAGAGACCTTTTTTCTTAAGTGTCTGGCTAACTTAGCGCCATAGCATTGCCCTGCTAGGCCAGCTGTAAGCCGTGACCAACAAAAGCTGTAACCCAAGAGCATTGGGGGCTAATGTCCAGAGATGAAAAGAAAGTCATTAGGAGAAGGTTCTTTATCACCTTTCGAGTGATAGAGATCTGCTAATCTGAACCACTCCTGGGTCACAGGGCCTTCTCCTGTCGTGCCCTGTGGTTCAGCTGTGTTCAGGTCTATGAGCACTGCCAGCCTGCCCACCAGCAGGTGCCCCATGACAATGTTTCCGAGGCGGCAGATCCATGAACGAAGAGCCATCCCACTCTGCGACAACACCTAGGGTTTACAGGCTAAGTAGATGAGCAGGGGGCGAGGAACTGTAGAACAAACACTGACAAAGCTCAGAGCCATTTTAGTGAAATACAGTGTCATGCTGTGAATACCGCACTGCTGGGAACCCGTAGGAACCCAAAGGACCACAGTCCACTGGGGAGCACAGGCAAGGTCTCCCCACAAAGGCAGAAGTCCACCCACTCAGGGTAGCAGATGATAGAGCAGGCCCACAACAAGGTAGCAAAATCAGACGTTGCATGGGCTTCTTATTAAACTACTGACTCCTGTCTCCAAGACACAGGCAGTATTTAAACAAAAAGATCCCTTGAATTACTTAAGATGATCTATAAACCATCCCACCAGGCTCCCAACAGTTTTATAACCTGCTTCTTAAAAGAAAGCAGCGAAGAGCAATCTGTCTGCTGTTGAGTTATGGTCTACTTCCAGCTCTGGTCCCCATGATTTATGAACTTACAAGACAAAACACTACGCAGCCTCCTCGGAGAAGAGCTGTGTTCCATTTCAGACACTTTCCTGCTGAGGTATCAGAGTCTGCGCACACATTTCTAGTGCTTGGATAACTCGTGTACACAAGATCAAAAACAGTGGTCCCATTAATTCTGAAGCTTTCCACACTCCAGTTCATGGAACAGTTGCCAGATGAATCTTCGTGACTCAAGGTCTTGCCCAGACTGTTTCCCGGATCATCACATTGCACCCATCCCCCAAACCACATCTCGTTTGTTCGGGTCTCCTTTGGAACCCATGCCAAGCTCACTCTCATCTGCCCTCATTCCTGTCCTATATAAACCAAAGTGTAACATTCATTACTCATTTACCTCATTTTTAAATGAGTTTCAAATGTTCAACATCACTGGAATCTTCAATAATAACTTTACTAAGTTTTAAAATTCCTTTAATTCTTTATTTATTTTGGTCTTTGTGTATGTGATATCAGAGATTGAACCTAAAGAATTATGTGCACACCACTCAAAATACAGCCCCAGGTCATGTGGTTTTGCATGGTGTTCTAGACCAGCTTGACTCTATCTACACCCTAACCTATCATTATGTATTTTACAGTGTTTTGATTCTGCTTGTCTTATACTTGTCTGGCTACCCCAGACAAGCTCAAAGACATAGCTCAGTCAGTCTTACAAATATGGGGGCCAAATCCTTCTCATACCACATGGACCAGTGCACTGCTGCTGTCCTGGACGGAACCAATGCTTTGGTTCCACTGTTTCCCTGGAGTAGTAAACAGGAACA
Organism: Arvicola amphibius; assembly: GCF_903992535.2. Classification (NCBI taxonomy): domain Eukaryota; kingdom Metazoa; phylum Chordata; class Mammalia; order Rodentia; family Cricetidae; genus Arvicola; species Arvicola amphibius. Next base: position 68,872,057 of record NC_052057.2, read on the forward strand.
GGGCAAATCCGATACTAATAATTACTTTGGTCAGCTGGCATTCCCGGTCACTTAAGGGCTCAACTTCAGACTCTATAACTTACATGCAGTTGTTATACCACTGCACTGAGGTAGAGGAGTTTGCAGGAGCACACACACGGAACTAAAGTAGAGGATATGAAGACTTAAGAGTAGCTACATCTCCTGACCGTCTGGTTAAGACTAACGCCTGCAGATTAATTAAAGGCCTAAAGTTTATATTTTAGCTTTGCTCATGTTAAAACTGTGTGACTGTTTTCTGTATGTACATGTATGGGGTTAAGGTGCACATGGGTACATACATATGCCAGAAAACTTTGTGTATGTGTGACTGTTTTCTGTATGCACATGTGTGTGTGCATGCGGGGGGTGGGAGGGTTAAGGTGCACATGGGTGCATGCAGAAGCCAGAACACTTTGTGTGACTGTTTTCTGTATGTGTGTGTGTGTGTGCGCGCATGCGCACGGGGGTGGGGTGGGAGGGGTTAAGGTGCATATGGGTGCATGCAGAGGTCAGAGGTCAACATCAGGGATCCTCTATTGCTTTTTCACATTAGATTTTGAGACAGGGTCTCTCACTGAACCTGGAGCTCACTGATTGGCCAGACTGAGTGGCGAACACCAGGATCCATCTGTGCCCCCTGCAAGCAGCAGCAGACTTAAGATTCACACCACCATACCTGGCCTTTATGTGGATGCTGGGGATCCAAGCCCAGGTTCTTAACGCTTGTACAGCCAACACCTTATCAACTGAACATCTCCCCAGCTCCAGAGAAATGTCTTCTTAACCTTCGTCTGAGGTCACTTCTAGGGACTTGTGAGCCAACTTAAAAATTTACCTTAAGCTGAAAAGGAACTTACTATCCCAAATCTGAACACTCCAGCTTATCCTGGCCCACCTCAAGTGTGCTCAGAGCACTTGTGTGAGCCTCCAGCCGGGCACAAGTGCAGAGCGACTGCAGCAGCTAACGCTAGTCCGGGGAAAGATGAAAATTCAAGGCACAGTTCCTTCTGTGCATATTACCATTTCAAATCATCACAAAGTCAAAGGAACCTAGTCAAACCATTCTGAGTTGGAGAGACTGTCTATATTAAGTTTGCCTAGTGTTGAAAGACAGGGATAAATTTAGTGCCTTTTAAACTTTTTTGTTTTAAAAGTTCTTAATGCGGGTAAGTACAAGGACTTGATATTAAATGCTAAGAAACGGCACACACTCTAAAAAGCCAGGAAGATTTTGGTCTTCTTGCTTTGGTGGCCATGTTCAGCAACTAGGCTGACTGAAAACCCATTCACACCAGAGTAGGTGAGATTCTGATAACCGCTAGGCTATATGTGCTAAGGGCCTGTCTAGAGGCATTAAGCAACTAACTCAGACCCCCAGCACAGAACAGGACAGGTGACAAGTTCCCAAGGTTGTGACAAGGTCTCAACTTTAATTTGTTGCAAAGTTCTGGAACTGATTAATGTCCCTCCTCCCTCCAGGAGGGAGTCTGGTAATATCAATGTATCCGCTTGACAGGCTTTCCCTGACATCTATTATTGGCAGGCTCTATGTAGGGACCTGGCCAAGCAGCCATTAGTGAGCCAGGGGCTGGCCCATTCCTCCACTCTGTCTTTGAGCACAACTCTACACTCAACCTGTGCATCAATGTAAGTCAGCTCGAGTTTACCTTTCGTGTAAGACAGTGGGTGCACGGTGTCAAAACAATGTGATTTGGGTCTAATTTTGCTCTGATGCCCTTGGTCCATCTCGCCCACCTGCAATGCTGTCTGGAAAGCGAAGGTACTTTGTGTTTAAGGGAGGGGACAGAAATAAAATAATCCAAATATGGCCAAGTAACTGGTCTTTATGTGTGCACTACCGGAGAACTGTTTGAGTGGCTAGTAGTAACAAGTGTTTTCTTCGGATACAAACCTCTTTTTAGCCTTAATTTTTACAGTAGCAGTGGTCAATATTCAATTTGAAGCGCATGACTTCTTTACCTAACAGTTACCTTTGTGTAGTTTACATTTTAAGACAAAGGCTCATATTTTTCATTTAGAAAGTGTCCAATTGTAGGTGAAGCTATAAACCGCTACACTCCTGACGATGCGCATTACAATTTGCCCCTAAGAGGTGAAGCCATCTGAGGCCGAACATTCAGCCTGCAGGTTTCTGGCCATTTGAACGAAACTCTTACCAGGCCTTCCCCTTTGTGAAGCAGAGACAATCCTGAGGTAGTTAGTACCCACGTCAGGATCACTCCAGTGCCCGCTGATGTTGCACGCGACTGCACACTGAGGCTGTGGGCCATTACAGCTTGCCACAAGCAATCCCACCTGAGGTGTGAGGCTTGCTAGTAGATAGACTCTTACTTTGTAAGAAAAATACTGCAAATGGGTGACTAGAAACCGTGGCGTTTTCAGGAGTTTTCTAAAGTAAGCCGACTAGCTTTCCTGTCGGATTCTTCTTGCCCTCAGCAGTCTGCTAGGTGACATCTGAGATAGCACCGTGTACTCCGTCCTTGACACAGCTTGACAGCACAAAGAAATCTGGCACTTGGCAATGAATTATTAATGTGCACAAATATTGCAGCATGGTGAGGTGGAGACCAGCGAAAGGTGAAGTGCTAGTTGCCATGACACCAGTCAGTTCAAGCTAAGGTTCCTCATCTTCACCTTTGTCTCAAAGAGTCTGAGCCTCGCGCCTAAGTGACTTCAGGTATGAACTTGAGCGTGTACTGCATGTGTGCTCTCAAAAGGAACAACTCAAAGTCCGCTGACCGTCGAGCGTGTTGAGACAGAGATCTAGACAGGGTCTTTCAGGCTGTGTAGCCAGTTGGGCTTACTAGCCGGCTGATGCCCACGGTGGTTGCTAAGGTTCCCTAGGTCCTGATTTAAATTCAGACAACTGTACCCTGCTTTCTCTTCTCGCTCACACGTCTGAAAGAATGGAGGAAGAAAACTAGTGTTCATCAGAGAAGCCACAGTTGGTCACAGCACCGACAACTCTTACTTGGGACCTAGGACTGTTTAGTGTTTGTGTTCCCCGCCCCCCATTTGTAAAAATGAAAACTTTAATTGGCATTTCATGTTCCCATCGGCACAGTTCCTCAAGGTCACTCTTCAGAGCTCTGGGCACTCTGGAAGGAACTGTGAAGGGTCCCGTTTACACTCTGAGCAGTTCCTAACAGAGAAGCAAGGGGCTGCGTAGGGACACTCCATGCTGCAGCTTGAGCAATCTTTGAACTTTATGTTTACACCGAATTAACTTTCAACAGCCCGCTGTCCAGATTGTTCTTGGTGCTCTTACTGACAGACTGGGCAGCATGGAGCCTGAAGCTGCAGTGTCAGAACCAGTCAGGCTCAACGAGAGGATGTGGAGAGATGTGGAACCCGGCAAAGGCTAACTTCTGCCATCTGGAGACATTGCACAGTGGAGGTGCAGGTGAGACACACGGGATGCGCTCCACCCACCTGAGCTAGTTCAGGTTCACGGACACGAAGGGGAAAATTAATTTCTCTCAATAGAAAAAGGATCCACACTACGTTTTTATGCATTTGCCAGACCATTCCATGAACAAAATCAGAAAAGCTATCTTTAAAAAAAAATTCAAAGTATTTGTCTCTCAGGAATATTCAAGGATGAACAGAAACTTATTTCCACATGGGATCATGGGAAATTGATTAACAGCGTTGACATACCTAGTTAAGGGTCTGTAGATCTCCACATGATAGCATGATATACAATTTAGGGAAGGAAAAAATAAAGATGAAGAAGGGGAGGAGCAGAAAGAGGAGGACCACCAAGACTGCACTGAGCAGAACTTTCACACGTGGAAATGTTGTGTCTCCTCAGGAGTAAACGCCTTTCCCTGTACTCTGCTCATTCTACCTGTGTTGCTGCCAGAGTCTTTACCAGGCTCACAAGAGAACACCCTGCTGACTTACACGACCATCATGGAATCCAGCGGCGCTCCTCTGTGAGGCCTCAGTCATGGCTCCTGGAAAACTGTGACTCAATCGTGAAAATCTTTGTATATGTGTATTTGTGTGGGTGCATTTCTTTCTGTCTCCCTCTCTCCGCCTCTGTGTATGTGTGTGCACACGCACACGCTTGCCTCCGGTGCCGTCCCTTAGGAGCCATCTTCCTGTTCTTTTCAGATAAGGCCCCTCACGGGAACCTGGGATTCACAGATAGGGCCCTGCCGGCCAGCCAGTGAGCTTCAGGGATCTGTCTGTCTCCATCTTCCTGCTGCTGGGATTACAAATGTGCACCACACCTGGCCTTTTCATGTGCAAGGTGGGCATTAAATTTGGGTCCTTAAAAGCACTTTACCAGCTGAGCTATCTTCCCAGCCCCTGGGAAGGACTTTCTAAGGCACTACAAATACAGCTGATTGAGTTAGGAAGATTAATAGGATAAATCACTAACATGCCCAAAGATTACAAATGCTGACGCACTGCACTCTAGGTAAGGAATAAATGGCTAAATACTTTGAATTTTATAAAGTTGAAGGTATCTGATGAATACATACATATCACACTTTAGAATTTTGGCCACAGACAAGTGCTAGTGGATAAAAGCAATCTTCATTACAAAAACACCTATAGCTAAGAGATAAAATATATTTGCTAGGAATGTACTGATGAATTCTTTTAGATGCAGTTGACAGATCCTGCTGTGCATGTAGCTACATGAGAACCTGTGCTCCCTGTCCCAGCTGGGCTCATTTGCACAGGCAGAAAGGTCTTTGCATACTTGTGCAACAGAGCCCCGAGGCACTGGAGCCTGAAACTACTATTCTCTTAGCCTTAACACAATGCACATCTTACTGTCCATTAAACCGAGAACAGCATTTGTTTTAAAGACAGAGGGGAGCTAAAGAACATCACGAGAGTCACTTCTGTACTGGTGTTGCAGACACTTCTGACTGAGAAGCTATGGACAATGGATTGAAAGCATCAGCAGTTAATACTTGCATATGCACAAGAAGACTCCTACAGTTGCCCTGCAACCAAGAAGCTAATAAAAGCTCAGCCTTTCAAATGAACACCTAGATGATGACACCATTAGTTATTCAGCAAAAATAAATGCTTCATTAACTTGTCTTCCCACTGTTAAAGATGGGATGAATGTAGCCCAGGGCAGAAGCTGTGATTCCAACATTCCCTTACAACGTAGGGCCTGTGACACAGAAACATCAGGGAGGAGGTGACTACACTCCATCTGTTGGAAAAGTGCACTGGTCTTCAGGATCCAGAGCCCACAGTCCCGACAGCCAGTTACCTAGCCTTCCTGTCTGTGGCTGGACAGAGCTCATTTGCGATACAGAAGGGGACCTCCAGGACTATGCGTTATTTCCACAGATCCCTTCGTCCGCCCCTCAACAACGAGAACTCACGGCACAGTCTTCACACTGCGGGATTCCTTGCCTAAGCCTCTCGTAAATGACTCAAAAAGGAATCAACTCTATTACTGCAGCTGCCAGCATCTGCTGATCAGTAAAACATCGACTCATTAAATATTTATTTGTTGTCGTGGCTGTGCCTTTTCACATAGTTTAACATGCATTCATACCTTTTATCTATTAAAAATTACAAACCGTCTGTGAGAAACACTTATCATTATTTTCTGTTTTGCTTAAGTCTGTGGCAGTTCCATGTGTTAAAAACAAACAGTGAACACGGGTTTTGAGATTCTCCTTCCTCTGCTCCCCAGATGATCAAAGGAGAGGTCCAAGAGCTCTTAAGCTCAGGCCCCCTCGCCTATTTAATAACGCTTATGGAATAATGAAAATAGCTCAGAAAATTGCAGCCATATCACCTGATGAGGGGCAGGCTGTTGCCCAACCCCATGTCTCACACTTGTACCCCTTCCCGGAAACCATAATTAAGACAGACCTTCTGAAAGGCAGACACTGGTTCTGCACTAGTGACCAGGAACCACGTCCAGAAGGCACAAGACACCCGCGCCAGCTTAGCCACTGCTCGGGCCACTGCAATCGGCAGGACGTTTTTGACCTCCCCTCCCCCCTACCGTTGCAAAGGCCCTATGGCCATCAGTCCTTGTAAGTCACAAGTGCAAAAGGTTCACATTCTTCACTGCTTCCAACAGTCTTTAAAAGACTTCTTTATTTAGCATAGGGTAAGTGTAATCAAGGGGTTAACGCCTGAAAACCTATGGCGTCCGTGCTGAGTTAGGTGCTGCTAAAACACAAAGATAAAGCACCTGTGACTCTCGTGAGAACTTTAGGAATTATAGAAACCACCTTTTCCTTTAAAACAGTGGTTCTCAAATCCTGCTACACACCAGAACTATCTGTGAAGCTCTTCTCCTGATGTCCAGGACACACACCATCTATCCCACAATTCCCAAGGGGGCAAAGCAGGTGGGACATATTCCCCAGGTGACTGCAAGAGCAGCAGCGGGGGATCCAGTGCTATAGCAGAGCATCTCAGACCCTGCTCCTCTGGACCACCGGGAAGTTTAGTGTCTTGGGGGGCACACCTCGGGATGCTGGCGGAACATGCCTCTCATCTTCACTCGATACCAACTCCACCAAGCTGACAGGAAGAAATGTTTCCAAACATGGTACACGAAGGCAAAGCTGCCTCTTAAAAGTCATTCTCTAAGGAACATGGTCGTCAGCAAAGCATGCATATATACATATATATGTATATATAGAACCAGAGTGATTTTCTTTTAAGGTTAGGAATACATTCTATGCAAAACAAAACAAAACAAAGAAACCCTACAGATTTGCGCTATCCCATCACGTTTAGTTTCTATGGCTTACACTACCACTTTACAACTAAAATCTTTTTGGAAAGTAAAATAATGCTGAGGATACAACTGAACATTACAGGGTTGTGTGTGTGTGTGTGTGTGTGTGATGCTGGAGTTCAACGCCATGCACGCAGGGTCAGTGCTTTACTACTGAGCTGCATCCTTCAACAAAGAACACTAAAAGGTAACAAGAGGGCTGCAGTGATCACATTAATCAGCTCCAGCTAACCCATCACAAATGCTATTATTAAATTGTGAACTCCGAACAAGAAAATGTCCTTTTAAGCGTAGCAAGTATATGTGACACCCTCCCCTATGGGAGCTGGGGTTCAAGGAGAGCAGCACAGGTGATGCCCCGCCCACCAGCCCACAAACCGTGGCCAGACAGAGCTCACTGCAGTTCTAAGCAGGAAGAACACAGCTCTTCATTTTCTGCCACTCAGCTTATAGCGGAGGGCAACAGTGACTTGGAGAGACGACAACACGCTGGACTTGCTCTTTCATACCCTAGATCTGAACCCAAATTAAAACAAAACAAAACAAACAAACAGACACCTAGTTGGGTGTGGTGTTTTCTGGTTTCCAGCACTGAGGCCGTGGTTGGAAGACACTGAGTTCCAGGCCAACCCAGGCCCTATAGCAAGACCTTGTCTGAAAAACAGACCAGAAATGACTCAGGAGATAAGCCGCTTGCTGTGTAGTGGGAAGACCCTAGTTGGAATCGTCAGGGCATAGCAGTGTGTGTCTGTAGTCTCCTCTAACAAGAAGGAGACTGGAGCAGCCTAAGAGACTCAAAACCAGACAGCATGGCATAGCCAATGGTGAAGGAGAACCTGTCTCACACAGGGTGGAAGATGAGGAGAGACACTCGGGGTTGTCCTCTGATCTCCATAGGGACACTGGCATGCTGTGGAATGCACACATCTGCATGCACACACATGCACATAGAGAGACAGAGATAGACACAGACTTTTTGTTTGTTTAAAGAAAGAAATCTTGATGAGGGTGGGCTCCATCTACAGAGTATGACAGGACATTTGCCTAGTTTAACAGGCTGGTTAGCTAAAGGAAAAAGGGAGGAGGCGGGTTGAGGAAGCTGGGAGGTAGGATGAAGACCTGCTCCTCTTCAGACAGAGACGGTACAGCAATTCTCAGAGGAGAGCCCAGGACTGCCCTTCTGACTTGGGAGCCGCCACTGCCCTCATACTTCTCCTCGTTAGCCAGCAGAGCAGGGCCACTCACTCTGTCCAGCACTGGTTTTAGAACCCCCACCTGCCACCATTTCCCAGGTAAAGAGCCCGAGGGCCCTGTATGGAGAAAGACTGAGGGGTCCATGGTACGTCTATTTCCTTGGATCATTCTCTGCATGAGCATGCCCCCACTTCCATTAGAACAAGGTCTCAAAGACCCAATATGGTTCAAAATCCACAGATGCTCTGAGGGTGTGGCTGTTGCCACCATGCAGACCTGAGCAGCTCAGTGCCCCTTCCACTTCCTGGGAGCAAGTCAACCCCAGTTCATGCTCTGTGAGCCCATGAGCAAAGCCACCTAGGAAAAAATGGCCTCTGTACAAGTCAGGTGCTTCGGCAACAGTACCAGCTGGTGGAAACCGCAGGATTTTCAAAATCCATGATTAAGATTTTTAAAGAGAAGTCTTAGCGTGATCTGAAATTCTGATCTCATAAGATGCTTATGGAAAAGAATAAAGATTTTTGCATTTCCCAGGAGCTAAGCAAACAAAAACTCGACCCATGCTGACTGAAATTCTGCACCAAGCACTGATAGGCCTTGCTCGCCCATCCTTGTAGAAGAGGCTTTCTCTTGGGCTCTCCTTCAGGTCTTGTCTGCAAGGATGACATGAACCAGGAAACGAAGGAAGGGAACTGGGTGACCGCGGATGCAACCACATGACTCTCCAAGATCTTGGCCACCTCCAATATCGGCCATGGGAAATTACAGGAAAGGCACAGAAAAAAACCCAGAGCTGGACGTTAGTAATAAAATTCTAGTGTGACATTGATTCTTCAAGCTACAATTTTACATGCATGCCTAATTTATAGAGCAAACTTTCTGGGGATATTAGCTAGGGTTAATAAGTCATTGCTAAACTTACCATGCTAATAAAAAATCACATTTGAAGATTCTTACATTATACCTGAGGGCAAAAACTGTAAGTGAGTCACAGGACAAGCTACTGGACAAGGGCTTTGAACATCAGTAACAACTTTACACGTCCGAACTTGGAGCTTTCGGCCGAGGGTCTGGGTCCTACCGCCTGCCTGGCTTCCTTGTGAAGACCTGAAGGAAGTCTCGCTCTACCATGAGATGGCTGTTTTAGCCTCCAATGGAAGGATAATAGCGCTATTTAACTCAAATTTGCTGCCAGGCTCAAATGAAAGGTGAGTGTTTATGAAGAATCTGCCAGTTCAAATGCCATATAAAAAGCCCAGTGAATGGACGGAGGCTTGTTAAGGACATGTTTGTAGGCTATTTTGGCTGAGTGCTGTCTATTTTTGGCTGGGTTGCTCCTTGTTTCTTTCTTCAGGCTCCGCAGTTCCTGGTTCTTACTATGTATAGCTGCCAGTCCTCCCTGCCCTCTGCACAGCACCAGTCCGTACTCTGGGTTAGAACCCGGATGTAAGCACCAGAGGAAGCATGTGGCTCACGCTGCTGAGCAGTTGTTTCACACGCCTTGAATCCCAGAGGATGCTGGGAAACAGAAGCAACACTTCACAGTGACACCTCTCCTCTAATGCTTTTTTTCCTCAGTCCTTCTGGACTGAGTACAGAAAACAACTGTTTTAACTACGAACCAAAATAATGCTTGAATACAGGTTAAAAATACTCACTACAAGTCTGTGCAGAAGTATTGAAAATAACTGATTATACCAATTACCCTCTATGTTTCTTTCCCAAGAGACCTCAGAAGCGCCCCATTTAAAAACTCTTGAGAAATCAGCAGGGGGCAGTATGCTAATTACAATTTGCAGGTGGGAAAATCGAGGCTTTGAATTTGATGTTTCACTTGTCCTCAAAATACCCATGTGTTTATGTAACTTACACTACAAATATTTTCCCAGTTACACTGATTTGGGAAGTGTTATTTTGAGCCTCATTGCTTAGAATAACACTAAGAAACTAAACCTTGTTAATAGTCAAAAACTCCAGTACTAAGGTATTTGAGGGAAAAGCAACAAATTCACATTTTATGCAAGCAGCAAAAGCATTTGTGTGATCTTGGAAAGCTTCACAGACCAAGTAATTGGTCTTGTAAAAAAATACAAGTTTTGTTTTCAAATGTGAATTCATTCTAAGTGCCTTGTCATTGAAGGGGCCTGTGTGGCGGCTCAGGGCGCCCAGTGATTGTCCTTACTTGTGAGACATTCTAGCAGCACTTGTGGACACTTTTGTGATTACCAAGCAGACTCACATTAGTTTCTGAGCATTTTGGGGAAAATGGGCCCTGACAGGTGTGAACTTGAGTTTTAAAGAATTGATAAATACAAAGGAAAGGAAAAACCAGGCCACACTTGGGAAGCTCATCGGTAAAACAGGCCAGCATTCCTGTGGGTGAAATCCTTCTTGAGAGGGGGATGTGGAAGGCTGCACAAACCCAGAGAACCAGGTGACTGAAACTGGTTGGCCAGGTATGTCACAGGAAGTGTGACTAAACCCTGAGGCCATGCTCTGCCAGCCAGGGTGAAGTCACAACACAGGGACATTTTCTGATGCTACCTTCCTACTTTAATGTTAGAGAAAGAAGTCAAAGCTCCCATCCCCTTAGTTATTTGCTAATTATGCAGGGGGGGGGAGGGGGTGTGGCTGAAAAGAACTTCCCGGACTGCAGGCAGACAGATGTCAGGGGGCAAAGGCCCTCTGAGTAGCTAACATAATGCACTGCCCTCTGAGATAAGGAATCACTAATTAACCCAAACGAGATTAACACATTTTAGTCTGAGTTTGGGAATTACAGGCTCAAACACTGGATTTAACTTACTCAAGTGAGACAGGAGGTAGATCCCTATTCCTGATGACTGTAGACTTTTTCTCCCCATACTTTCAAGATTAAAAACAAAAGGTCCCTTCTCCTAGGGAAAATCTAGTTATGTTTTTTGTTTGTAGGAAATAAGATATAAATCTGACCTGCCATGACACCCCCTAGTGGAACTTTAGCAAAGTACAGTTTGGGGGTCCAAAAACATCTATACAGGTTATTTTTCTAATCCAGAATGCCTACAACAAGAAGGGATCAGAATTCCTCCATATTTGAATATGCATAATGAAGCATCTTGGGGGTGGAACTCAAGTCTAAATGTAAATCTGTTTATGTTTCTCACATATACTCAGCACATATATATAGCCCAAAGGAATTTGATGCAAATATTTTGCTTCTGTTTTGACCCTATCATATCCATATGGTTAAATGTGGAACTTTCAGGTTTCTGGGGACTTCTAGTTCAAGGCCAGTGGCTAGCAACCACAGTCACCTGCCCACTGCTCACCACTGAACAGAACAAAAGCAAGCAAATAACTAAATGAAGCCTGTGCTCTACACATTCCCCAGAGTAGGGATCCGAGGAAGGCAAGCTGGCTGTGCGCCTCGGCTCAAGAGGCTTAATTTTAGTCTCTGAAAGAACTGAAGCAGAAAGTTAGGCGACTCCACTATTATTTATATCCCTTATCCCAAGAAAAGCCTTAAATAAAAGGGATCCCTACTTAAAATTCTTCTACTTCTCAAGTAAGATTATTAAAGTGCTCCCAGTAATTTTCTGATTGTCACTAAATTAATTCACTGAGGTCAGAGAATCAACCCACTGGAATTTGCCAAAGGTCATGAATGGCTCACAAACAATTGCAGCAAAACCAAATTTAAGGGACAAGAATAAACAGAGAACATGGGTGGCTGTAGGTTTAACTGCAGTGTTTGTGGCTCTTCCCCTTCCCCAGCGACCAGTCCTGCAATGAATGGCTAGAGACTCTGCCAAGGACACTCTCTATTCAGCCTTTTTGAAGAAGCTACTCAGCGTGCTAGCATTAGCATGGGTTGAAGAATACCCCACATGTCTTTTAGATTAATTTTTACCTGGGCAGATAATAAAGTCCCGGACATAGAAACTCCAGGCAGAGAGAACAAATACCAGCTTTGCTTTACGAACCTGAGAAGCACAGTCACTTGCCATCAAAGAGGCCATTCCTTGGACTCTGAGGACTGTCCATCAGGGCCTGCCATATACAGATAAAGACCCTGTCTGCCCATGGGGAAACATTTGGAGCCTGTTGCCCTTTCACAGGTGTGCAATGCATCTGCTTGTCCCTGAGACGGGACTCTCTCTGCAGCCCAGGCTGCACCTAACTCATGACAATCCTGCCGCGGTCTCCTAAAATTTGGGTTTACAGGCATAAGGCCCCATATTTGACATTGTTTGAAAAACAAAAAAAAAGATTTGATTTTGTTGTCTCCCAAAAAACCCAAATTCTTCTCAAGCTCCAGAAGCGCTTCTGTGGAGCATGGCTGCGCGGGCTCTCGCAGGACAGAGGGCGCCTAGTCCAGCAGACAGAGAGCACCAGGGAACAGAATAGGTGCTGAGCTGGGAAGAAAGATGTCATTCAAGACACCATGCTAATGGCCTTTGACTTCCCATTGAGCAATATGGTCACACTTCAAACTCAACACTGCTTAGATAACCCTGGGTTGGGCAGCAAGGAGTACATAGGGAGGTCCGGCGGCTCTTCAGAGTCCAGGTGAGAGGAGATGGAGGCATACATGATGAAGTGGATATTTGTTCAAAGAGGACTTGGTGACCAATGAATGCACACAGGATACACAACTGCTGTCAGGCTCGGTGACTCAGCCAGGGTAAGGAGTAAAGGGGTAGGGAGCTTAGCATCCACACAGGCTGAAGGACAAGGGGACAGCCAGGAGGAGCGTGAGCTTGCCAAGGGCCTAGACATCAGTTAGGCCACAGATCACCCAGACAGACAGAGGCACAGAGAGAAGCGGTGTGAGCACACAACACCGAGGAGCGCTAAGATGTGGAGCAAAGGGGAGAAGGGACTTGCATTTCAAGGCGGCAATCAAGGCCACGTTCTGAGAATACAAGGCACTGGCTACCCAAGTCCGACAGCCAGGCACAGACTACACCATATCAAAGGTGGAGTGCGGCGCTTTTAGACGAGATACCATTTTCTTCCCTGCTTATGCCAGGATGCAAAGTACATTTTATCATGTTGTAAAATTTGACTTTTAGGGGCAATAGATTTGGCCCAGCATATATCCAATATAGAAATTCGAAATTCACAGAGCATGTGATCTTATTCTGTGTATACAGTACAGCTGCGCATGCCCCAAGCAGCTGCCACTCTAAAGAGAAGTCTCATCAGTGTTCAGCGACCACCAGAACCCAACAAGGTAGCCAGCACGGACCTCTGCCCAGCCACCATCTCCTGCTGCTCTCACACGGCTACACACGGGACGTCTAGGGGGTGGCAGGAGCCAGTTCTGGCACACTTACGAAGAGGCTACAAACTCCACATTTTCAGCAGTTACCCTGAACTAGGAAAGTGATTATTCTATAAAAGATTTAGTTTTATAATATTAGAGTACGAGAAGAGAAAGCATTAGATAAATAATTTTATGAGTACTTTAGAAAAAACACAACATTTAAAGTCTAAAAGAGTTTAAGCCAACTAGGTTTTTCTAGTCAGAGAATACAGTATATAAGATTAAAAACCAATAAATCATATAAGAAGGCAAACACTAATGATCAGGGACCATTTTGAGATATCAGGCACAGTGGTAGCACGCTAATGTCTTTAAGTGTGCCTTACTCTGACCCAGCCAGTGGGCTCTCACTTCTCTTGGATGGGTTCTACTAAATAGACTGCAGACATTTAGATATAGATAAATGCTGAATTCGGTAATTAGTATTTTAAAACTGTGAAACCTTTTAAGTTAAGTGGTCTATTAATTAACTACCAATTATCTTGTCTGACTACCATATCAATAGAAGTAAATTACTGACTAGCTATCTGACAGATTTAGTCCTTTACCATGGAAAAATCTCTGCTGCACATAAAAGGCCTGAGGTTGAATGCCCTTGCTTTTCTCTTTCTGGTAATCATGGATCAGTTTGCCAATTTGATAAAGGCCAAACCCAGCTCCCTGGTTTAAAAGGACCTATGACTAAACTCTGGCTCAGAAACCAACCAAGACTCCCTCTCCGGAAAAAAAAAAAAAAAAAAAAAAACCCTAAGAGAAGCTAATCTAGATATTTCAGGGAAATGCGAAGCTGCAGTCATTGTATGGAGACCAGGCTTCAATGTCACTTGGTGGATAAGAGGTGTGTTTTCAAGTTCTTGCCTCTCACGGGGACAGCATTTGTGTGAGTGACTTGGAGCTCACGTGCACTGGTTCTCATTGGTCACGGCAGACAAGCAGACTAAAGCCTACCCCGAATCATTCATTTGCTGACTGGAACCAAGAGAAGGTTCCTGGAAGATCTGCTGGTGCAGAACAACTCTGAAGGTTAGTGTCATAGCTGACTGGAGGGCTGTGCCTTCCCAGTCTGCAGGAGTGTATGTGCTCAGAAGGAAGGAAACAGCAGCAATACAGGCTCTCCTCTGGAGGCCTGGGTCACAGAAAGTGAATGATGGCTGCCATGCACTCAATCTGTGTTTGATTCACAGTGCTGTACCAACAGCTGTCTTCTTAAAAGCCCGAGCCTTGCACCTAGGAGTGGGCTCAGTACGCTATGGAAACAAGAGCACACAGGAGCAAGGGGAGTAAAAAGTGTGGGTGGGAACTAAAGGAGACACAGACAATGAGTGGAAGGCAACCCCGACTTGAAGTCAATAGCTTGGTTAGTCCAGCATGATGTTTCCCTGCTCAGAACCCACAGCATGGACCCACCTGAGGACTCTCTGAATAGGTTACCTTCTAAATATTTAAGCAGAAGCCTGTTACGTATGATCAAATATTTATTAACTAAATTAGAATGCAGTTCCAGGTGTGTGTGTGTGCGCGCAGATTTAGGTATAACAAACTGCCACCAAACAATCTGTCACCAACTTTGTTATGTAAGGCACAAAGTTGACAAAGTTATTTCAGAAAATATTTACTAGGCGCCAAAGGACAAAATGACAATATATTCCACAAAAAGCAGAAAAGGAAAAAACAAAAAACAAACAACAAAAACAAAAAGTTATACATAGTTCATTTAACTGTAGCTTCCCTGGAAAAGCAGGGATTAGGCCAGGAGTGTAACATGTGCAAGGGCTCAGAGAACAAGGTGTTAGGGACAGTCCTAAGGCTCCCTACAGCTCCCAAACCCAAGGTACCAGTAAAGACAGGGGTTGGGAGGGAACTAGACCTTAGAGGAGGGTGGAAGGAGAGGTGCTCTGGGCAGCAAGAGCAGCGGCTGGAGCTTGCGGAGCACCTCCACAGTGGAGTCACGTGCTAGTCTAGTTCTTCCGTGACTTCAACGCTGAGTCAGGGTCAACACACTTGTTATTCCACGAAAACATATTGACAGCTACTTAAAAGTCTGGCTTACGATGACCTGTCCAAATGGCGGAATGGACTCTGCTCAGCAGACCGACATTCTTAACTGGATGGGGCAACTTCTTTTCCCCGCCCAGGCATAGTCAAAAGGCACACTGGTTATTTCCTTCTGAAACAAGAATGGCGGAAGCCAAGGCAACACATCTTTGCAAACCTACCACTCACATTTCGAACAAGAAAACCAGAAATGGAAGCTGAACTCAAGTGGCATTCAGCAATACTTTTAAACCCCCACAGCAACCACCGTAAAGATTAAAAGCAGCCTTCTTTTATGTTGCAGTTGCTAACTCTCAGCTTCTTTAAAGGTTTGTGAAGTCTTGGCAAGAAGTCAGAAATTCCAACACTAAAATGAATTTTCTGACTCAATATTGAAAATAAACTCTTAAGTTTAGATGCTTAGGGAAAAACAGCTGGAGAATTCAGGAGCCTCCCATAGTTTAATACAAAGTGATGTCATTACCAACCAGGCTTCCAAGAACTCCCTAAATTGTGTGGTTAAGCAACTCACAGCTCAGCGAGGAGGTTAGGAAGGTGCAGCTCACCCTTGGTGTAAGAACTCGGGCGCAGGGTGCGATTTCTTCCTAGGTTAGAAAGTGGCTGGAGGCCACACTAGCGTTGTCTGTGCCCTCTCGCAGGAGCGTGGGTTCCCTTCAGCACTCTGAGTCAGCCCCTAATCATGTCTAAAGAATGGCTGCTGTCCTGCGGCACGCATTTAACCCAAGGCCACACGGTTTCTCTAAAAACCTGGGTATATTTAAAATTGTACAAGTTAGGAAAAATGATAATGCAGAGAATAGTCAAGAAGGGGAAACGTGGTGAAGGTTAAAGTTAATAGTTAGGAAATCTTGCATCACCTCAAACGTTACTGAGGGGAAAAAAATCAGTGTCTGGTTAATACTAATCTTCAAATGGATGTGGACGTTTTGAAGGCTGGTGAGGCAACTGAAATCAACTGGAATCTGTCTGAGATCTCAAACAGGGAACTTACACTGTACCCGCAGTTTGTTTTTATTTCAAATGCTGACTCTGGTTTTGTTTGTTTTGGAAACAAGGTCTTGCTATGTAGCCCTGGATGGCCTGAAACTCTGTGTTATTAGACCAGGCTAGCCTTGAACTTATGGAGATCCATCTACCCCTGTCTCCCAAGTGCTGAGGTTAAAGGTGATGTGCTGCTACGCCTTGCCTGGGGAGGTTTTTTTTTTTTTTACTCAGAATTATAAACACATAGGCTTCTTGAAAAATTATCCTGCCGAGTCCGTTCAGTTGGCCCTTACTAACTCATGGCAGTGCTGTGACACCTGATGCCTGTTTCGCAGCAGCAAAAGGCTTGCCTGTTTTGCACACCGACTGCACACCTATGTACGTGGTACATGTGTGTGCTCATTCTCCCACGCTGTACACTCATTTAAAATCCCACGATGGGTGAGTTCAGCTTATTCATATGTTCATTTCCAGAAGCTTGGAAACAAATTACATAAAGCTCATGTTTCCAAATAAAACATTAGGATAAGTTTCATCCAGGACCAGAGAAGAGCCTTGATACTGGACAAGCAATATCTGAATACTTCAGAAGACAGATTAAGTTTTTAAGCAGTTGCTAAAACATTAATGAGGTTTAATGTGACCTGTTTAGGAGAAACAGCCCTTTGTTGAGTTCTATTGGAAGACATCTCGGCCTATGGGGGTAAAACCCTATCTCCTTACCCTTTCTTCCTTTCCCCTTAGTGCAGGGATATAACCCAGGGCCTTGCACATGTTCAGTTATTAACACCCTACCACTACCTGAACTACTCTCAATTCTTCTTAGTTCTCTTTTACTGGATTATTTCTGACTACATAAGGAAAATACAAAGAAGAAAACAGTAAAACATGGATCAACACGACATGCTCAGAATGAGGCAAAAGTGTTGCATCTACCTTTGTTGACAACTCAGCTACAAAGGTGTGGTCCTCTGGGAACTGAAGACCCCTGTACTCTCTGTGAGTCCTACAGCATCCTGAGAGTACAAGGGATCTTTCAAGATGACTCCTCATTTGAGAGGCACTAGATAAAACAGTCCCGAGATGTCCACCATCTGAACAATCTGTATGGTCGATGGATGCTAAGTAGCTGCCAAGGTGGCCTGGCCACTCCCAATTAACCACAGACGCTGATCTCAGAATTTCTGGCACTTTCTAAAATGTGGCTGAGCAGTAGTTTGGAAGCCTAACCCCTGACTTTACGAATCCGTAAGAACCAGGGTTTTCTAAACTCAACAGAAAGCTAAATAAACAAAGCCAGGGCTTACACTCCCCTCTTGTTATTTTAACAGCAACCTTTCAAAGTAGTTCACCATCATCAGTTTCTACCTTCTTAAGGAACACTGAAGGGGGCAGTTTAAAATACCCAGCAGCCACGGTGGGAACAGCTCATCAGATGTGGAGGAGTGCAGGTGGCTTTCATGCTGTCTTTCCCAGCCTTCCCACTGAGGACCCAGGGATAAAAGCAAAGACGTTCTATTTACCCAGAAGTGCGCATGGCAGTTGACCATCATGGTCCTCTCGATGAGCTCGTCGGGGCACTCCAGGAGGTGATGTCCAGAAACCACGCCCGCGTTATTGACCAGGACTGAGACCTCCCCGACCTCCTTGCGGACCCTTTCAGCTGTCAGGTAGACATTCTCCCTCTTTCCCACGTCACAAGTGTAGGTAAAAACCTGCAAGTTACACGGGGGCAGGATTTCCTCCTCACCATTGCCAGCTGTCCTCGGAATCCAGATGAGGGGAGGATGGAAGAGAGAAGGGGTGCAGAAAGTGAACCACATGGCAGTCAGTAGGACAAAACTCATACAAAGCAAAAACACTACAGTGAGCTTCAAATTTCTAACACCGTAATGCTTGCCAATAATTCAGCTTACAGCTGCCTTCCTCCCCTGAAAGTCTTTGGGAATTACAGCAATTTACTGGACAACCTTGCTTAGGGGAAAGTCATGTAATTGTGGCAAGTCCAATACAAGTAGACCACAAGGGATCAACTTGCTGGAGCTAGACACCTGCAAAGAACTGAGCTCAGCCCAGAGAATAACACACATTACACATTCCTGCTTTCAGATGGGGGTGGGAGGAAGCCAGTGGCTAGAAAGCTCTACCCTCAGAACAGAAATCCACTCCAAGGCTCACAATCCAAATTGTAAGCAACAATATGAACTCATTCAAAGCCAGGAAATGGACGAGAAGTTTCTAATGAAAGAATGGAGATCACATTTGTCTTTAAACCGATTCCCTTAAGAATTAATCTCACGGATGGAGTTTAGAAGCTAATGTGCACGTTTACTACAGTAAAGTTCAAACAGCATAAAATCAAAATCCCTTCCCTAAAAATGAATATTTCTTTCTCTTAGGCTTGGGCAGGGAGCAAAAATGCTCAAATTTGTTGCCTCTCCTCACTAGCTCTGAAAATGTGACATTCTGAATCTCACCTAAAAAGCACGGGTTCTGGTAAATTAGGTTACAAATGATAGGCACGGGGGAGAGCAGGCCAAGTTAATCTGGCCACCACCAAATTTCCTGGACCGGGATCTATAGCTGATCATGATCCCCACTTAGGTTTACATTTTTTTTTCAGATGCACACTAGCTGTTAAGCTCATAAAATGCAAGATTGGGGTACCCCCCCAAACCATGAAAGAAGTCTACCAAAGGTCTGAAACACTGAAGCACCTTCTCAGAGGAAGGGAATCGCTCTCAGTTACTTACGGATGGGGAAACAATGTAATTATTTCCCGGAGCTAAAGTTATAGTGAAACGATCCACAGAGCTCGCTAGCCTAAGCGGCCCAGACCTCACAGAAACAGATAACTGCTTCAGTTCGTTGTGGAACAACTTCCCAAAGGCAAGTTAGCTTCCCATCAAGCCACATGCAAGCCAGACTGGGAAATTGCTTTGGGATCTAAACCTGAGGCAGTAGCAAGATTCCCCCCTGCTCTCCACTACTGGCAGAGTTTAGGAAAGCCCAGCGTGGCGCTGGAGAAACCTGGCTTTAGCGCACTTCCAGCCTTTCAACACAGAAAACCGTGCTCTCTTATCAAGGGGCAAATTCCACTCGCCTTTGGAAGACCTGTGGGTGTTCTTTCCCTGGAGAGCGGGGCTGCCCGTGACAGTAGGGTGTGGGGACCCTCCGAGGTGGGGAGAGGTTTGACCCAACAAAGCACGGGCCATTACCTTGCAGAGCAGCGGCGTCGGCCGCCTCCAGGTCCCGGTAGATGTGACGAACCATGCCTGCAGTCTCCTCGTTGCTCTGCGTGTTGATGTCCCAGAGAACCAGCTGTGCCCGGCGCCGGGCAAACTCCAGAGCGAAGAGGCGGCCCAGGCCGCTGCCCGCGCCCGTGATGAGGCACACCTGGCCGGCCACGCTCTTCTCCTTGGGCCGTACGAGCCAGCGCGCCGCGGCCAGCACGAACGCCCACAGCACTTTGAAAGTGACCACGAAGAACTCCACCACGATGTTCATCGCGACGTCCCGGGTCCCGCGCGAGCCCCAGCACCGTGTGTCCTCACCCTCCCCGCGCCAGACAGCCCAGCTCCTGGCCCCGGGAGCGCTTGTCACTGCGATCGGGGCGCGAAGCGTGCGCCCCGAGTCCGCCCCCGAAATGCCGAGAGGGGCCGAAGTGCTCGGGGGGCCAGTCCCGCCCGGGCTCGGCGCGGTGGCCACGGGCTGTGCCTGCCGCTGCTGCCTCCCGGCTCGGCGCCTCCTGCTGGCGGCCGCTGGCTTGTCCCGCAGCGCCCAGCCGTCCGGTCCCGCTGCAGCGGCGGCGGTGACAGCCACGAGTTAGGCGACGCGCGCTGCCTTCATGACCAAGCCGCCGACGCCCGAACGTCCCCTGCGCCGCTGCAGCGGCTCCCTCTCCTCCTAGGGCAGGGGTGCGCCGTGCGGGTGGCTCCGGTCGCGGGAGTTGTCAACTTGACTCAAGTTGCGGGAGGCTGCGGACAGCGCCGGGAAGGGGCGACTTGTGGGGCGCACGCGAGGGCTGCCAACCGCTCGAGGTGCCAGCGCGCCTCGGGTTCCCTGCCCTGCACTCGCGCCGCTGTCACTCGGGCGCCGGGATCTGCAGCGGAGCTGTGGCCGCCAGTCGGGGCGGTCTCCGCCGGCTCTGAGAGAGCTCCACACACCGCGCTATATAACCAGAGGGAAGAGCCGGCCGCTGCAGTGGCAGCGGCCCTCCCTCCGCTAGGCCCTCCCCGCCCCCGGGCGCACCCCGCCCCCGGCCCACCCCCCCCCCCCCCACCGCGCCCTCCCTCCGCCCGCTGGCCGCCTCACCGAGCGGGGCAGCCCCTCTCCCACGGCCGTGGCCGGAGCCTCCCGCCCTCGTCTCGCTT
Organism: Arvicola amphibius; assembly: GCF_903992535.2. Lineage (NCBI taxonomy): Eukaryota > Metazoa > Chordata > Mammalia > Rodentia > Cricetidae > Arvicola > Arvicola amphibius. The sequence continues at coordinate 68,892,758 of NC_052057.2, forward strand.
CTCCTTGCGGCTCACGCCCCCTGCCGTGGGTCGCCGCGGCTGGCTCCTGCCGGGCCCCGCGGTCGCCAGAGCACCCCCCATCCTCCTCGGACCGTCCGGTCATCGCTCTTGCCGGGCTCGCCACTTTCGCCAGCCGAGGGACTGTGGACTCCGCGGCCTGCGATCAGGCGCTGCGGAAGACAGCCCCACTGGTTGGCGAAACGAGGACCTCGGCAGGGCGGCCGGGGTTGGGGGGAGCAGGGCTGCGTGGCCACGGGCGGCAGAGAGCCCGCGGAGGTGGCCGACAGTGACTTCGTATCTCAGCTAGCCGCTGGGGACGTGAACCCCGAGACTCTAGAGAGCCTCACGGGAATCACCACCGCGAAGGCTGCCCAAAGTCCCGGTCAACGTCGCCCTGCAGCCGGGCGGGCTGTGGAGTGATGCATGCTGGGATTTGTAGTTCACATTCATGAAAGTGACTTTTGGGTCTAACGTTTCCGCGGAGTCTGAGCCTAATGTTGTCAACGCAACCTGGAGGAATTAAAGCCTCGAACTGATAAAAGTGTCAACGTCGTGCTCATTTAAAAAAATGTACTTAGTGTATTTGTTTTCCCATGAGTTTTACCCTGAAGTTGACTGGCAGTGAGTAGGTCAGACTGTTAATTTTGCGCCTGCAAAGTGAGCGCTCATTTCCAGATTCTTTTCTGGCTTATCTCAGGACAGCTATAAAGCCTGGGGCTTCGCGCTCGCGGACCTTTAAGGGGACAGTGCGCATGCGCCGACTTCCTCTTTTTTTTCTGCCTGGAACCATGGAGGCTGTGCCGTAAGTAGAGTCTCCTCTTCTCTAGAATCCTCCTCCATCTCCCATACTAGAGACATTTTTGTCTCACTTTTCCAGTGTCTGACTGTAGCCTGCACCACTGTCTGCCTGTCTGAGTGTTTGTGACGCTGCGTGACATTAGGAGGGGGGCACGGGCAGCCGAGGCGCGGAGGCCTCGGAGACGCCGGCCGCAAGCGGCAGAATGTGTGCGGATCCCGCCGCTTGGGCGGAGGTCCACTTCGCGGTGTCGTGCGTTTCGAGGGGTCTTGGAATGAAGTTTCGTGGCTAGAGCTGGCTTAGGCATTTGCCGATCGGCCCACACCTTCGACATGTGGAACTTGAGACTCGAACCAGGAGAACATTTTAGAGTCCTGGGACCTTGGCCCTGCAAGTTACGTCCTGTGGTAGCAGTTTCTGTAGTATTCGCCAGCTTTTCCATCAGAGGCCAGGACTGATGACTGGGAGTAGGCCTAAGTCTTAATGTCTTAGGTGTTAGTCTTTAAGGTGTAAGGGTTGAAAGATAAATATTATAGACATGGAGGAAATCTAAACTCTGCATGTTCAGCAGAACATTCTAGGACAATGGGTGACGGTTTTAACAGCATAGCACTAAGTATCTGCTGGGTTTGGGAGACAACACTAAGGTTCTTCGGTTAACAGTACTGTTTGCTAATGACAGGGAGAAGAAAAAGGTTCCTGCTGCACCGGGAACCCAGAAGAAAAAGAAGGTTCCTGCTGCACCAGGAACCCTGAAGAAAAAGAAGGTTCCTTCTGTGCCAGAAACGCTGAAGAAAAAGCGAAGGAATTTCGCAGAGTTGAAGGTGAAGCGCCTTCGGAAGAAGATTGCCCTGAAGTCGGTAAGTAAATGTTGGGGGCCCTTGGTCGGAACTGAGAATGGAGTGAGATGTTAGTACATTGGTCTGCTTCGTCCTGGTTATTGCTAAAGAGTTTCTGGCAGGTCCTTGTGAAAATCTGCCTTTTAAGAAGTTGTCCCGTACCGTGGCGAGACAGTTTGCTAGAGCTGACACTGAGCTCTGTGTTTGGGAGCTAAAGTGTGAGTAACTGCCATGGTTTTCAGCTGCGAAGGGCCCAGAGGAAGCTCATCTATGAGAAGGCAAAGCACTATCATAAGGAGTACAGGCAGATGTACCGGACGGAGATTCGCATGGCCAGGATGGCAAGGAAAGCTGGAAACTTCTATGTGCCCGCAGAACCGAAGCTGGCCTTCGTCATCAGAATCCGAGGGTAAGTTCTCGGGAAATTCTGTTCTAGGAGCCCTGCTGCAGAGACCTTGACAGTATCATAAGTGTAGTTAGAAAAGGGGGACCAGGGATTTGTTGAGGGTTTATTTTCAAGACCCATGCCTGAGCTGTCCACTCTGATAGCACTGTGGGAGTTGTCTGCAGTTTTCTAAGGTTATAATATGCTGTAGTATTGTAGTAAAGATGTCTACAAAATAGATGCTTGGTCGTCTTTTATTGTATAACAGGAATCAAAAGAGAAGGTGGGTTGGTAGTAGTGTTAAGTCTATTTATTGGGACTTGCATACAGTCTTGTTGTGGTTTAATTTCCTGACATTTGAAATCATGGTAAAAGCTGCAGGAACATTTTTGGTCTCTTTCTGTGGCAGTATCAATGGTGTGAGCCCAAAGGTGCGCAAGGTGTTGCAGCTTCTCCGTCTTCGGCAGATCTTCAACGGCACCTTTGTCAAGCTCAACAAGGCTTCAATTAACATGCTGAGGATTGTGGAACCATACATTGCATGGGGGTGAGTTTTCTGATTGGGGGATTAGTTATATGACAAGATGAACTTAGATACTTCAATGGCTGTATTCTGACTGAATACTTCCCTGGTTTCTCTATTTCAGGTACCCCAATCTGAAGTCAGTAAATGAGCTCATCTACAAACGCGGCTATGGCAAAATTCATAAGAAGAGAATTGCCTTGACAGATAATTCCTTGATTGCTCGATCTCTTGGTAGGTTATGTGTTTTGGGGGAAAGGGGTTGGTGCTCGATCAAGGTCATGTTTTCCAGCCACACTTTACTTTTATTTTGTATATTTGCGGGTGGAGGCCACTCTGCGCTACGCGGTGTGGCTGTGTCCCTAGAACCTAGAGTTGCATTCTGACCTGTCTGTCCTGTGTTTTTGTGTGCTAGGATTACATACAGGCAGGCCACCAAGCTTGTCTTTTTTGGGGGGGGGTTCACTCCAGTCCTCACTCTTGTGCAGCAAGCAGTGTTATCTCCTGAACTATTTTCCCTGTCTGGCTTCTATGACATGATCCCCAAACTCCTTGATGATTTTAAGAAAAATAAATGCAAGGAGGCTTCACGCATCTTTATTTTTGAGATAAGGTCTCAGTTGTATCTTTGGCTGAGTCAGGAACTCAGATTTGCTTGCTGCTGCCTCCCAGCTAACTGGTAGGGTTAAAGGTGTGTGCCTGACTTGTCCTTGTTTATTTGATAACATTTAATTCTGCCTTTAATTGTATTTGTTGAATAGCTGGGCGGTGGTGGTGCCAACTCTACAGATTAAGTTCCAGGACAGGCTCCAAAGCTGCACAGAGAAACCCTGTCTCGAAAAAAAATGATAGGTAAATAAAATAAAATGGGTGATCCTAGACTCGATTTGTTTTTCAGGTAAATACGGCATCATCTGCATGGAGGATCTAATTCATGAGATCTATACCGTTGGAAAACGCTTCAAGGAAGCGAATAACTTCCTGTGGCCCTTCAAATTATCTTCTCCACGAGGTGGAATGAAGAAGAAGACAACTCATTTTGTGGAAGGTGGAGATGCTGGCAATAGGGAAGACCAGATAAACAGGCTTATTAGACGGATGAACTAAGGTGAGAGATTGTGTCCTGAGAAAACTAGTCTTGTTTTTTGAGACTGGATTTCTACATATTTCTACCTGTTCTGGAAATTACTGTGTAGATGAGGCTGGCCTAGAACTCAGAGCTTTTGCCCTGCAGTTGCTGGGGTTGAAGGCGTGTGTCGCTATGCCTGGCTGAGAACTAGTTTTCAGGGAGGACGTGTAATCTTCACTTGATTTTAGCCAAAAAGGCCGAGAAGCGATTGGGACGTGTAATCTTGAATGTTTTCTGTTAAATGTTGATTGGATGTATCTTTTTTGATATGAAGGGTTCTGTCTGCCTTTGGTGAAGTATGTTCTTTTATAACTGATGTTGACTTGTAGCTTGGAGGGTAGTCTTTAACTTGTGTATGTTTTTTCTTTTCAGGTGTTGCCCATGGTATTTTTGTAATCTGGTCAGTTAATAAAACAGTCACAGCTTGGCAAACTGAACTGTGTTGGAGTCTTTGTTGGCCTGCCTTTGGCCTACCACGGTAGTAGCAATCCTAGAATATGAAAAGTTAAGTCGTATCAACAGCCTGTGAAATGCAAAACCAGCTCCAGGTTATATGTTGTGAGAAACCATTTGTTAGAAGACTTTTCTCTGAAAACAGTCATTTTTTTAACTTAAGTAAATGAGTGAAAGAAACTTCATGAGCATTTGTGATTTCTAGGGAAATGGCAGAAGTTCAGTGTGTTGGACGTTTACTTCTGAAGTACCGCATCTTAGGCTTTGGCTTTCCTGGCAGCCTAACACCTGAATGCATTTTCCTGTGCGTATCTATGTACCACATGTGCATATTGCTCGTGGAACATGGGATTACCATGTGGGTGTTGAGACTTCCAAACCTCTGGAAGAGCAACCACTGCTTTTAACTGCTGAGCCATCTCTAGCACTTTCTTCCATCTTGATACTTTTAGTTTTTGATTTTAAATGAATGAATTCTAAAGCAGTTGCAGTGAAATTGGTGAGCAAGATTTAAAGGATTTTTTTTTTCTTATTTTCAAATGTGTGGTGGTGTTTTGCCTGCATGTATATCTGTGTGAGGGTGTTGCATCCCCTGGAACTGGGAGTTAACAGACAACTGAGCTGCCATGTGGCGTGTTGGGAATTGAACCCAGGATCTCTAGAAGAGCAGCCAGTGCTCATAACTGCTGAGCAGTCTCTTAGGCCCCTAAAAGATTTTTTTAAATATACATGTATGATGTCTTCTAATTCCTCCTGAACCCCTTCACAAGTCTTTGCACTTTCATGTCTTTGTGTCTTGCCTACTGCATTTAATTCTGTTGTCTGCACGAGCACAGGATGTAGTTACTTGCCCTGATCAGTTTAAAGGCTATAAGGGATATGACTGTCCCTCCCTCAGCAACTTTTAACTACCTACCTACCTCAGAATGTAACATAAAACATAGTAAATGATTTTTGGTCTTCATTAGTTGTACCAAAAGTCTTGAGAGTATTGTCAAGTAGGTGACTTAAATTTGGGGGCACTGTTGGAGAAATTAATGGTTTGAGTAGTTTTCATCTCTTGGTCCTGGAAGATAATTTCTCTGAATTGAGAGTGAGTTGTGGAGAGAAATCCAGGTTAAATCACTTCAGAGGCAGGTGAATCTTAATTCCGTGCCAGCTAAGGCTCCACAGTGAGACCTGATCTCAGAAAAAGCATATGCTCATCTGGGTACTTGTGAGAGGAGTTAAAAGGCTCTTATGAGCCACGCCACGTGGTGTGGGTGCTGCACTGAACCTGGATCCTCCGCAAGATGACTGCTCGGCCATACCTAACCCCTTGCTCAGTGTCTGAGCAGGTGGAGCCAGAGTTTATGGTCTGTTTTCTACTAACGACTGTTGGTTCCTCTTTGGTTTCCAGGCTTTAGGGAGGGTGATGGATGGTCTCTGAGAGATGAGAGTCAAGAATACAGCAGACTGCTGGGTGCTGGTCTTTATCAAAGTGTTAGGGCTGTCTTGTGATAGGATCTTAGTTGATAGCCTTTCTTGAAGCATATGTCGTCCATTGACTGCTTTAACCTGAATTTTGTGAATTTGCAGCTACAATTTTTATGTTTTAGAGAAGTTGCATGTTCACAGAAACTGCTACAGTCATAAATGGTATACTCTTAAGAGTATGAACAAGTTAGTAAACTAGGAAATCAGCAAGTCAGGCATAGGTTAACACGTAGGAATGCCTGGGATGAAGAAATAGACACAAAGAGAATGACTGCATTCCTCTTGCAGATGTCCTGTACTTTGTGTGTGTTAGGGGTGGGGTTGCATGTAGAAACCAGACACTCAGAACCAGTGGGTGAGAAAGGAACTACAGGAAAATAGAGAATTGTGACCAAGATAAGCAGAGAAGAAAGTTCTGTCAGGTGTCGAGGGTCACCTTTCTGTTTTCTGCAATTGCTAGACTTAGCCATTGTTTCCTAGTACATTTTAAAAAGTCTTGTGGTCATAGCTGAGAGTTTGAGTTCATGCTCCATCTCCACAGTGACTTCTGAAGTCTGGGGCCTGGGAGGTAGCTCTGTAGAAGAACTTGTGGCACAGCCTTAGCCAGACAACCTGTCAGGAGCCCATGTATGCAGTGGGCTACATATGCTAGCACTCCTATAACAAGGGAGTCGACCCCCCAGGAGCTTGTGGACCCCCTAGCCTGGAGTGTGCAGCCCAGAGGTGAACAGGACACCCTCAAACAGCTGGAGGTGGAGATGGATCCCTGAGTTCCACATGTACTGTGGGAAGTTTGCACTCACACTTTACATCTGTAAAGAAAAGTCTCCCTGTCAAGTGGGGAAATACTTGTGTTGAGCTTCATATGATGCTAATGAAGGCAAAATATTTCTAGTTGTCTCAAGCGGCTTGGAAGTGTAGCTTGAACACATAATTAGCTTGTCCAACACTAGATAGAGAACAGCTTCTGGTCTTGTACATCCATCCAACAGACAAGAGGATCTGGTCTGGAGATTGGAAGTCAAGAGTTTCACTAGCAAATCAAGGTGTCAGCAGACACATGATCCTAAAGGAAAATAGTTGCCTTTAGAATGAAAACTATTGTCTTTATGTCTTATTTGTAAAATAAGGAGAGGTGACTCAGTGGTTAAGAGCACTGGCTGCTCTTCTAGAGGACCATAGTTAAATTCTCAGCACCCGCACGGCAACTCAACAAACATCTATAACTCCAGTCTCAGGGTTTCAGCATGCATGTGCAACACTTACAGACAAATCACCTATGCATATGAATAAAGCTTTTAAAATTAAAGTTGCCTTTGTGCTTATGGAGTTACCAGTAATTGAACTTGGGCCAGCCGTGTAAGAGCCTTGTGATGTCAGGCCACTCTAATAGGCCAAGGTAGTTTACCCATCTCAAGGTCTTTAAATACATCTGCAGTCTATGGTGTTCATAGGCCCAGGGAATTTCACAAAGGGGCGCCCAAATTACCTTGTCAACTGTAATCTTGAGTCTGAAACCCTGGGAAGCACCCTCCTTCCCCCTTCGCAAGCATTTGTCAGTTCTGAAGCTGTTGCTCTTCCTAGCCGCTCAGTGTAAGTCTTGATTCCTAACCCTGTAAAGTAACATTAGAGTGGGATTAAAGTTCCTGGAGCATTGTAGCCACTTCACACCCCTTTTCTATAAATTCATTAACTGATTTAAAGCTTTTTAATAGATTAGCAATCAATTCAGGAGGTTGTTTTAAGTCAACAAGGAAATTTTATATCCTGGCTAGTTTTTTGTGGACACTAGTCATTTTGTGAATAGGGATTTTTGGGCGCCCCTTGAAAAATGCCTCTCCCACAACCAAATTGGCCTGTGGGCAAGCCTGCTGTGCATTTAATGATTGATGGGGGAAGGCGCAGATCATCGTGGGAGTGCCACCCCTCGGGTTCTTGGTCCTGGATGGTTTATATATTTTAAAAGGTGGAGCAAGCTGGTAAGCAGCATTCCTCCATGACCTCTGAATCAGTTCCTGTCTGAAATCCTTTCAGCCCCGTGTTGCTTTTTGTCGTTGTACTTATTACTGCAATAGAAACAAGACAATATACTGCAAATACAAAAGAAAACTTCGAATTGTTCTTAACTGATTCTAAAAGCCAACCAATATATGTGTTCATGTCTCTTCATACGCATTCAGTGCCTGTAGCTGGGGTACTTCACTGTGTGTCACCTGGAATGCTGCCACCTTTGTCCAAGCATAGTGTGTTTTGTTTGTTTTTAAATTGCTGCTACTACAGTCTAATGCAAGGGTGTTTGATGCACTCTTGCAAAAGAAGTTCAAGTCTTGGATTAAATCACATTGACAAATCTTACGTGGTCCAATTACCTGATGTTACTAGAAAAAAAAAAAAAAAATGCCATTTGCTTTCAGCACCCCAGAGAGATTTCACAGTTTTCCCTTTGCATTGTTGGGATGAAGACATGACTTCAGTAGTCCTTTTGCTGCCTAGCCTGAATCTGCACCCCAGAGCCCACAGTGGAAGGGAGGACCAATTCCTGACGTCTTCGACCCCCACATGCGCATGAGCACACAGAAACGTTTGTGGTTTGGTTTAAAACTTATTACTTAGGAAATTCAGACAGCGTTGTGGAAAGATTCCAGCCTCCTGCCTTCAAGTGAACACTAGATTATTTGTCTCTAAAAAAACTTGATAAAGCTGAGTTGCTGTAGCAGTCATCCGTTCCAGTTACCAACAAGCCCTCTAACTTTTTGCCAAGAAAAGCCATTTCCAGTCCCAATATCAAGCACTGAAGCATCCAGTGTTTCCTTACCTGCCTCTCTTGGTTCATATTCTCCTCAGAGTCCTCTGTCTCCATATACTTGAATGTTATCAAGTCTCTCTCAATAGAGGGCCCTAGTATTCCCAGGTTTCTGGCACCTACTGGACAGATCTGTCTGCCTTGGGACTGTCGTACTGAGCGCTGCTGAGGCTTCCAGTGCCTGCTGAAAATCCAATGAGTTGTCTTTAGAACAATAACATTTGAAATTCCAGGCCTCTGGTTAGCTGGCACATTGTGGTTATTGTGGCAGAGGATAAAAGGTGGAACATGAAGTGTGCATCTGTGTATATGTGTGTGGATGCACATATTACACACATATACACAACATCAGACAGAGTCATATAGGAGTAATGAGACCTAATAATAGGACATGTTACAGGAACACAGCTTATATTCTATAAACTGGAAAATTTTATAAAGGACCTGGAGATACAGATTTATATTAATACTATCTCTAATACATGAGTTGAAATAATTATGAACTGCTTGGGCTTCTTAGTGTTTTCCATTAAACCCAGTAAGTTTTTAAAATTTCAATTATTGTGTTAGGCATGCATGTGTGTGCATTCACTGAGTGTATGGTCACGTGTGTGTGTTCACACACATGGATCCATCTGGGGAAAAGGATGATCTTGAGTTGGTTCTCTCACCTTTGTGAGGGCTCTAGGGATTGGACTCAGATCATCAAGCCTGCATCATAAGCACTTTTTCCCATTCGCTGGTTCCCAATTTACTGTTTTAAATACTGTATTTATTTTGCATATGTGTATGTTCACGTTACCACAGTGCACCTGTGGAGGTCAGAGGAAAACCCCTGGATGCCCTTCCTGCCTTCTTGTGGGATCACAGATGGATGGAACTTGGCTTACCAGGCCCTGGAAAGTATTTCTACCTATTGAGCTATCTCATGTCTTTAACTTATGTAAAAAAAAAAGACAGTCAGACAGGCTGCCATAACCCAGACTGTCCTTGACCTCACAGTCCTCCATCAGCCTCCTATAGGCTGGAATTACAGATGAGCACCACCAGTCACTTGTTCTCAACATTATATGCCAGCAATTGTTTGGATATTTATACCAGCTGCATGTGGAAAGTTATTAGGTACCCTTTACTTTTTAGATAGAATCACTTTTGTTTTCAAACGAGAAAAACTTTTTTTTTTTTTGGCTAGAATATAATTGCATTTCTCATTCTGTTAAAGAATCTAAGTAAATATGTGAGTTTGCCACTTTTGTGGGAATTATTTTCACATTCGCCCTCTGTCATTTCTTCTGACTGGGATGTGGATAGGCTTGTGCTGGGGAGATGGCTCAGTGGGCTGATTGCCTGCTACCCAAGTGTGGGGTCTGGGAGCCTCAGACCGCGTGTAAAACCTGGGACATGATGAATATGCTTGCAATCCCTTTGTTCCTACAGGGAGATGGGAGGCAGGGTTAGCAGCTAGCCTGGTGTAGACAATTGTAAACAATACAGACCTTGTCTCAACCTAGGTGGGCAATAGCCTAGTTTGTTCTCTGACCAAACAAACATGCCTGCATTCAGACACACACATGTGAAGTGTGCGTGCATGCATGTACACACACACACTTAAAGACTAAGGAGAGATAGTGAAAGTAAAATGAGGTGGCCTCTGGTTTATCATGTCATTGGCAAAGAGTATGTGATCCATTTTTTTTTGACTCCCTCTGTTTCTACCGTGTTTTGAATGTCTGTATCCTTGTTGAAACAATGCTCAATAACATTAAGAGATACAAGATTATTGGTGGTTAGGGTGAAGGTTTTGTCCTCATGGATGGGTCAGGGCCTTATAAATTGCCTGGGGGCAATATGGCAGCTCTCTTTCTTCCCTTCTCCATGTGGCATTTGTTTTTCTGGAGCTTGTAGTGTTCAAGGTGCCTTCTTGAAAGAAGGTACTGTGCCCTCACCATTTCTCTGTGGCTTTGGAGCCTGTCCTGGAACCAGACTGGCCTCAAACTTACAGAGATCGCCTGCCTCTGCCTCCAGAGTGCTAGGATTAATGGTGTGCGCCACCACCAACCCACCTAGCAGTAGAATTTTAAGAAAACAAATAAGCCGGGCAGTGTTGGCACACGCCTTTAATCCCAACACCAGGAAGCAGAGGTAGGTGGATCTCTGTGAGTTCAAGGCCAGCCTGCGCTAGAGCGCAACTACCAAAGCTACACAGAGAAACCCTGTCTCGAAAAACTAAAACCAACCAAGCAAAAGCATTTATGGGAGATATTTAGATACCCAGCAAAAGAACAGTTGGGGGAAAGACAGAGTTTGTATGGTGCAGGAGCCAAGAGGGCATGGGGAAGAAATGTTTGAATCCTAGCATATTGTTTAATCCACATAATCTCTTCTATGTGATTCTCTACTTTGCAACTCCAGAACTGAATTTATAATTGGTTTTGAGATCATCTCCAGACATGTTTTCTCTTAATTTCTACCCACTAAATTCTCCCCTTAGTAAGTTAATATGCAACCCAATCCTATATGTCTCATTATCTTTATTTTTGTCAAGAATTCTTTTATTTATATAAAGTATACATATTCATGTATTTATTGGAGACAGGATATCACGTATTCTAGACTGGCCTTGAACTCAGGATTACCTTGAACTGATCCTCCTGCCTCCACCACAGGGTTTGGGATTACAAGGCACATGCCACCCTGCCCTCCCCCCCTTTTTTTGCTAACCACCAAACCCAGAGCCTGGTGTGTGCTAGGAGACGGATCCGCCATCTAGATGCCCAGATCCACTGACCCTAGTTTCACACGAGGGCTTAGTTTCTCTATCGGATCTAATCTGAATTAGCTTTCTTTTTTTTCCCAGTTTATTTATTTTTTATTAAAAATTGCCATCTCCTCCCCTCCTCCTCCCCCTTCCCTCCCCTCCTCTCCACCCATACCCCCACTCCCTCCTTCTCCAGGCCAAAGAGCCATCAGGGTTCTCTACACTATGTTGAGTCCAAGGTCCTCCCAACTCCCTCCAGGTCCAGGGAAGGTGAGCAACCAAACTGACAAGGCTCACACAGAGCCCGTCCATGTCGTAGAGACCAAGCCCATCGCCATTGTCTTTGGCTTCTCGGTCAGCCTCCACCATCAGCCACTTTCAGAGAGTCCGATTTGGTCGCATGTTCCATCAGTCCCATTCCAACTGGACTTGGTGGTCTCCCGTTAGTTCTGTCCTGCCGTCTGGGACTGAGCTCCCAAGGTCCCGATGAGGAGCAAAAGGAGGGAGATCATGAGCAAGGAAGTCAGGACCGTGAGGAGTGCGTTTACCCATTGAGACGGTGGGACAGATCTAACGGGAGACCACCAAGTCCAGTTGGAATGGAACTGATGGAACATGCGACCAAACCGTACTCTCTGAATGTGGCTGACGGTGGAGGAGGACTGAGAAACCAAGGACAACGACAATGAACGTGAACTCTGAATTAGCTTTCTTAGCCAGAGGCCCTGAGGACTGGTATCCTGTGTGTTGAACAGCGAGGCAGGCTGATGCTGAAATTACTGAGTAGTTGCGGGTGCTAGACTTCTTAAGGTAAATACTTGAAAGGGTCTTGTTACTTTGAATCCGAAAAATGAGGCTGATACCAACTGATGTGCCAATGGCCTAGGAAGCCAAATTCCATCTTGTCCAACTGTCCATTCTCTCTCCTACCATTGGAAGTGTGTCAGGACTGACTAATGTCAGCCAGCCTTGTTTTTCTGCATAGCTCCGCTCTCAGCAGTGACCCAGAGGTGGCAACAGTGTAAGCGGTCTCCGGGCATCTAAACTAGTTTGGTACCCTGACGCGGGATCCCTTCCCTGCTCTCAGTGTAAGCGGTCTGCTAACCATCCCAGCATCACTCTGGCCCGGTACCCTGCCCTGCTCTCCTAACCATCCCAGCATCCATTCTGGCGCGGTACTCTGTCTCCGGGTCTTTTCGGCTGCTGTCCTCTCCGAGCTCAGTGGGACGGCCCCAGGCTACCGGCGCCTAGCAACCAACGGCGCACCAGGCAGGCGGGGCCACAGCGGCAAGCGCTCGCTGGCCCGGCAGGACCGGGCCGTGCTGAGCGGCGGCTGCGCTCCGAGCGTCGCCGGGCTGCCGGCCGCCGAGCATGCTCGCCCCGAGAGTGCTGCCAGTGCGAGCAGGCTGCCGGCCGCCCCGCCCCGCCGCAGCGGACAGTCCCGCGACACCACCGCCGGCCTGGGCCGAGGGCTCGGGTCCGCGCCAGGCCGTCGCTGGCCCCCGCGCTGCCCGCTGCCCCCGCTGGCCCAGTCGACCTCCTTGGTGCCGTGGGTCCGGCACCTGAAGAAGCCCATCTCTTCGGTGCAGCTGCGGGGACGGTGAGTTCGGGGAACCAGGGCTCCAGACTGGAGGCAGGAAGGGCTAACTCTAAGGAGAAACTGAATGTCTAGAGAGCCACGTGGGCCACTCCAAAGCTGCTCTCGTGACACTTCGGCCAGAGGGCTTGGGCATGGGGACCTGACCAAGCCTACTCCACTTGTGGGGTCAAATGGCAGGAAATGAGGATGAAGTCATGAAAATTCTTTCCACACCTGTTAGGTACTGTTCAAGCAAAGCACCCAGTGTTTACTGGACACACCCTTACAGGTTTGCCCTTCACCTCTCCCAGAGCGTAAACCTAAGGTTGGGACTAGAGATGCATTTACTTAGTTTGACTTCCATTTGTCCCCCTTTCTCCCACGTAGACTCAGCTAGATGAACCAGAAGTCACTGCACTGCCAATTCAGTCTTGTTTAATTTTTGATGTGCCCATATTTGTGGGTGCATTTTTTATTTTCATTAGCTTCTAAAGATAAGAGGAAATAATGGTGCTGGGCAGGTAGATTGCTTGATGCACTGGTCATCCACACTAGTTGTTCCGCCTTTTTGGAGTCATAACCCTCAGGGAAACCATAGGGACAAATGCAAACAACTCTGCAAACAAATGGTTTTAGGTCATTGTCCTCCGAGAAGCAAAAGAACCGCAGGTCTTGGGTCATATGCTTGTGAGTGTATGTAACCCTGTTAAATGTTAGAATGGTGATTCATAAAACTCTCGTTAAAAAAGGTTCTCTGTGCTTTTTAAATTACATTATGGCATTTTGAGACTCATTGACTCCTGAGCAGGACACAAAGACTTTCCTTACTTCCTATCTCTTCCTTTACTTTTTAATACATTTAGTGTTCACGCTTTTCCACCATTTCCCCCTTTGATTTTGGTCACGGATAGTGTAACCTATACAATCTCCACTGAGGATGGTTCCAGTTTTCCCGTTTACAAACAACACAATGATGAACACCGTTCTCACACAAAGAAACAGCCCTGTGGAGCAAACCCCTTGAAACAGAACTGCCGAGGTGGGGGTAGGGCCCGTGAGATGGCTCCGTGAATGAAGGCATTTGCAGCACAACCTTGATGTCTTGGATTCCAGGACTCCTTAGAGGAGGAAAGAGAGAACCAACTCCACAGGGTTGTCCTCTGCCCTCCACACGCAAGCTGCGGCATGTATGACCTCCGCCCTCTCCCCAGACACACCACGCACAGGAAGGAAAACAAGTAAAGAAACAAAACTACTGAGTTGGATTGCGTACATTAACATTTTTGGTAGAATTTTGCTTTTAAAAAATGTATTGAGCTGGGCGGTGGTGGCGCACGCCTTTAATCCCAGCACTTGGGAGGCAGAGGCAGGCGGATCTCTGTGAGTTCGAGACCAGCCTGGTCTACAAGAGCTAGCTCCAGGACAGGCTCTAAAGCTGCAGAGAAACCCTGTCTCGAAAAAAAAAAAATGTTTTGACTTGCCGGGTGGTGATGGCACACGCCTTTAATCCCAGCACTAGAAAGGCAGGTGGATCTCTATCTCTGTGAGTTTGAGGCCAGCCTGGTCTACAGAGGGAGTGCCAGGACAGGCCCCAAAGCTACAGAGAAACCCTGTCTCCAAAAAACAAAAAACAAATAAGCAAAAAAATAGTGTTGACTTGCATTTTCTTTTGGGATGTGTGTGTGTGTGTGTGTGTGTGTGTGTGAGAGAGAGAGAGAGAGAGAGAGAGAGAGAGAGAGAGAGAGAGAGAGAGAGAGAGGAGAGAGAGAGAGAAAGGAGAGAGAGAGGAGAGAGGGAGAGAGATCATGGCCTCCAGGCTAACCTTGAACTCCCTACATAGCTTGAACTGATCCTCTTCCCATTTGCTCCCAATTATAAGGGCGCCATCAAGCAGGGCTTGATTTCCTTTGTCATTGGCAGGTGTGGCGAGGGGTAAATGTTTATTATTATTTAAAATAACTTAAATCATAGTTTCTGTTTGCAGAGTGCTGAACACTTAAAAGTCTTTTAAAAATTCAGTTTTTCTTAGCCGGGCAGTGGTGGCGCACGCCTTTAAGCCCAGCACTCGGGAGGCAGAGGCAGGTGGATTTCTGTGAGTTTGAGACCAGCCTGGTCTACAAGAGCTAGCTCCAGGACAGGCTCTAAAGCTGCAGAGAAACCCTGTCTCGAAAAACCAAAAAAAAAAAAAAAAAAGTTCAGTTTTTTTTGTCCTCTTATGAGAGTCAGAGGCACGGCCCTATGAGTGTTTGACTATCAGGGGACAAAGTGAAGAATAATCGCAGGCTCCCTTTACTCTGTGCTGTGCTTTGTGGGCTTTAAAGTCCTGTGCAGTTGTTGGGGGCAGTCGTCTCGCTGGGTACAGTGAGCAGTGTTAATGTCTTTCCCACTAATTCTTGTACATGTGGATATGGCCTCTTGCCTCCGTGATGCTCAGGTTATCTGTCTGGTCACCCTTCTTCGGCCTTTTCTTCATCCTCATGCCCCACATATATCTTAAAGGCCCTTCTGGCTTTCTTCTCTTTCTCCAGTCTCCTTTGCCAACTTTAACAAAGTTTCTGGCCTTCTCGTCTGTGAATAGTTTTTAGCTTTTTTTAAAAAATAATTTGTTTTTTATTTTATTTGCATTGGTATTTTCCCTGCATGTCTATCTGTGTGTGGAGTCAGAGACAGCTGTTAGCTGCCTTATGGGTACTGGGAACAGAACCCTGGTCCTCTGGAAGAGCAGCAGTTAGTGCTCTTAACCGCTAAGCCATCTCTCCAGCCTCTAGTCTTGGTTCCAGGCTGTGAATGTCCACTGGATGACCTGCTGGGCTTGTTTTATGTAAAACAGTGTTTCTCTGCCTGCCAATCTCCACTCTAGCTCAGTCCCTTTGAACTCTGTTCTCAAGCCCAGCTAACAGCCGCAGTCACCTGCAACCCCCTCTTCCTAGTCCGAGTTCCAGTCTTCAATCCATGTCGAGCTCATTCTCGCTGGGCTGTTTTAACTCTTAGCAGTTCATGGCGGTGCACACCTGTAATCCCAGCACTTGAGGGACTGAGTTGGAACTTTGTGAGTTTTCGGCCATCCTGGGCCACATAGTAAGACAGATGTTGTGTAAGAAAAGAAAAAGAAAATGACTCGTTTTAGCAATTTGCCAGCTATAGTGACACGCAGATCCCAATATGCTAGCTGCTGTTATGTAGAAGTTGCTCACATTGTAACAATCCCAAGGCAGGTGTATTTATCACCTGGTGGCTTTCTTCCACTTTTTTCCAGTTTTTAGAAGAACCCAGACTGTGCCTTAATTATCATTTCACTCTTGTCCAAAGTCAGCTAGCATACAAATGGCGGCTAAGTTTCAAGAGCGTTTCCTCGGCGATCCAGCTGCAAATTGTGTTGTATTTTTTGACTTAATCTTGGAAGTCACACTGATTTTCTTTGCTTTATTTATTCATCTATTTGTATCTGTTTAATGGCTGAAGAAGTTAGATTCAGGGAAAGCGGCACCCATCTCATCACTGAGCACTGACCTCACACAGGAAGGAAGAGCAAGTGTGACTAAATTTGTACTAGCACATCCATCTTTGACAAAGACGGTTTCCTAAGTGCCGTGAGAAGACAAATGGCAAACTGCCGTTGACCTGTGAAGGCTGCTAGGCTTGCCATCTATCAAGGAGTGAGCTGCTAAAGGGCGGAGCTGCTAAACTAGACCAGCTCCAACTCTGGGGCTAGAATTCTCACTGACACAGAGTTAGAGACCACAGCCCAAGAAGATGACTTGATTGTGCCTGTAACTGTGAAACCCCAGGCCAGGCAGAGACCAGTGGGAAACTTCTCTGTATAGCAAAGTACCCATTGCTTAAGCAACCATTGACTCCTGAAGGCAGCGCTCTCCCCAAGTCTCGCTTGAAGGTCGGAAGGAAATTAACGACAGTCGGGAGCCGCGGCAAATGCAGCTGGTGGAATATTTGTGGACAGCAGCTCCGAGCCCCTCTGGGCCTAGCGACACCCCCGAGAGTAGCAGCAGAGAGCCAAAGGAGAGATGTGCAGAGGAGTTGGCCCAGGAGTCACCGTAGAGAAAAGGTGTCTTGCAACTGCTCTGAGAGCTGCCCAGTGTGGTGGCCCTGGAGACGTGCAAGGCTTTTTAAAGCGCGAGGGGGACGTAGCAGTGGGAGCCATCTTGAGAAGTTCCCAGCAAGCCTTGCGGGGGTGAGGGAGAGAAAAAGGTGTCTATCCCTCAGCGTGCATGCACGTGTCTTTCCTAGCAGCTCAAAGTCCAAAATGAGGAGGGAGGGAGGAAGTGCAGATTGGCGGAGAGGGGAATCTCTCCTTCCCTGCATGAGCACTCCAGCAGGGAGGGTCTTTTTTGGGGGGTGGGGGTGGATGTATTTGTTTTTTGCATGTGCTGACTGGTTAACTGGAGTGTGTGTAATTCCATACACGTGCAAATATTTTTCTTTTCATTCTCTTGTTACCTTTCTCTTCCTCCCTCTTCTCCATCCCCCAATCCCTTCTCTTCCCATCTCCCTCCTTCCCCTTCAAGATCAAGCCTTTCATTTCCACTTTTCTCCTATTTTTACTTTTTGGGTATTAGATTTTTTGTTTGTTTTTCTCTCTTTTTAACAACCTTTTATCATAATAAAATATGATTGTTAGAGTAATCATTTGGCTTATACTACTTCTCCACCAGTCCAGCTGCTGTTGCTCTTCGGTTGTGGGTGCTGTAGCTGGTTCTTGGTCTTTACTGTGTTTCTGTGTCTGGCTCACCGTTACACACTGTCATGGTTTTGGTTTTCTCCTTCCCACAGCGTTTGGAGAGTGCTGTGTAGATGTTGAGTGTATGCCGCTGGTGGGACACACCCAGCTCAGAGTCAGCACATAACCTCCCTGGCTCAGACATCAGCAAATATATAAACTCCAAGAATAGGAGAGGTAAAAGTTCCAAGCCAGGGACCAGACTCTAAGTAAGCATGGTGTGTGTGTGTGTGTGTGTGTGGGGGGGGGGGTTATGGAATTTCTGACCCCTGGGAGGAAAAAAACATAGATTCAATCCAGTTATAATTAAAGGATTTATTGATTACTGCTAGTAGGGCAACAGTTTTTGAATTGAGTATGAGACTCAACTAATGACTGCTTGTTCATTTCCTGACTGCTCAGACTCAAATAATCATACACAAACCAAATTAATTACAACACTGGGTGACCTATTAGCTCTGGTTTCTTATTAACTAACTCTTACATCTTAAATTAACCCATTTCTATTCATCTGTGTATGAACACGAGGCTGTGGCTTACTGGTAAGGATTTGGGATGTCTGTCTCCTTCGGCAGCTACATGACATCTCCTGACTCTACCTACTCTCTGTATCTCTGTTCAGATTTCCCATCTGCCTTTGCTCTGCTAAACCATTGGCCAAAACAGCTTTATTGCTCAACCAGTAAAAACAACACATATACAGAAGGACATCCAACATCAGTTTGGCTCTGCCAAGTTTAGGCAACCTGAATGCCTGCGCAAGCTGGTTACAAAAACCATAAAGCAGTTAGTCACCACATAACCAGTAGATGGTCATGGAATGCATTTTGGGGTGGGTGGTCACTAAGTAAGAGTTACTGGGAACTTATCTTCCAAGGACTGGAGTCAGAGACAAACATCTAGGGGTACCAAGATGGATGCCCGTCATAAAACAGGATTATTTCTTAGCCATCCTCATGGTCGGCAATAACAGAGGAAAACGGAAAAGCCTGACAAGTCTATGGACCCTGTGCCTATAAGGACCACAGCACAGGCTGAGCCCACGGCCTTCAGAACACACGTTCCTACCAAGATAAAGGAGTAGTGGAAGGAGGAGGGTCCTGCATATTCCAGTGTTTACACCTTCTGGATCCATTCCTGTGAGGCCTCAGAGAACAGGATCCTCAGCTTTCTAAACAGTGTGTACTGTTTGAAAACACACTAACCCCTAACCAGGACATAAACAGGGAAATTATGCTATTAAATCCATTAGGGTATATATCCACTACGTAAACATTCTCATATCATAGGATATCTCACCAGGGAAATCTCTTCCCTGAAAAGGTTGTCACATAAAAATGGAAATATATCCATCGAACATGAAAAGACGAGAAATGTGGGGAAAAAAAACGGGCAAGATGACTCCTTTGAGAATTCATAATTCTCCAGAAACTAGATCCAATGTTATTGAAATGGGTAAAATGCAGGATTAAAAACCTCAAAATTATGACTCTTTAAAAGACCAATGAAGGCTGGAGAGATGACTCAGCAGGTAAAGGCACTTGCTGCCAAGTCTGACGACATGAGTTGGAGTTCTAGAAGCCATGTGGTGGAAGGAGAGACCTGATCCCTGCAAGTCCTCCTCTGACTCCACACATGTTCTATATGTACACACACACACACACACACACACACACACATGAACAAATAAAAGTAAAAAAAAATCAATTTGGGGGGTAAGGGCTGAACTAATTAAGGAAGATAATATAGGATATGAACAAGAAGTTCAATAAAGGTAGATTTTTAAAAATTTTTATTTATTTATTATGTATACAATATTCTGTCAGTGTGTGTGCCTGCAGGCCAGAAGAGGGCACCAGACTTCATTACAGATGGTTGTGAGCCACCATGTGGTTGCCGGGAATTGAACTCAGGACCTTTGGAAGAGCAGGCAATGCTCTTAACCACTGAGCCATCTCTCCAGCCCTAAAGATAGATTTTTGAAAAGAAAAAAAACCACGTTTTTAGAAATGAAGAACCAAGTAAGTCAAAATTAAAACAACTCAGTGGAAAACTTCACCAACAGGGGAAGTTAAGAAGAGAGAATTTCAGGGCTGGAACACGAGGTTCATGAGCTAAACTATGCAAACAAGAATAAAGAAAAAGAAACTTTAAGACTTTGAAGTGACTGAGAAACTACAGCAGGAAAATCATAG